>NC_141077.1:8376711-8604211 GCF_041138505.1 Cibotium barometz | reverse complement strand
AGAGGAGAGAGAGAGAGAGAGAGAGAGAGAGAGAGAGAGATTTATAGAGAGAGACATTGATACATAGAGAGTAGAGAGAGGAGGAGACAAAAAAAAGTTAAGAGAGGGAGAGTAGAGAGAGTTAGAGAGAGTGAGAGTTAGAGTTAAAGTAATATATATATATATATAGAGAGAGAGAGAGAGAGAGAGGATTGAGGGAGAGTGTGTGTGACAGAGAGAGGTGTGTGTGTGTGTGTGTGTGTGAGAGAGAGAGAGAGAGAGAGAGAGAGAGAGAGAGAGAGAGAGAGAGAGAGAAGGATATTAGAGAGTGTTATAGAGAGAGAGAGTATTAGATCTCTCTCTCTCTCTCTCTCTCTCTCTCTAATGCTAACTCTGTTCTTACCTTAACTCTCTCTCTCTCTCTCTCTCTCTCTCTCTCTATGTCTCTTTCTCTTTCTATCTCGCTCTCTCTAACTATGTATGCCTCTCTCTCTCTCTCTCTATGTCTCTTTCTCTTTCTATCTCGCTCTCTCTAACTATGTATGCCTCTCTCTCTCTCTCTCTCTCTCTCTACTCTCTCTCTCTCTCTCCTCTCTTTAACTATCTCTTTCTAACTCTCTGTCTCTCTCTAAGTCTCGTTTGTGGTAACTCTCTCTCTCTCTCTCTCTCTCTCTCTCTCTCTCTCTCTCTCTCTCTCTCTCTAACCCTATCCCAAATAAGATATATATAGAAAGGATATAGATATAGGATATAGCATATAGGAATATAATATATATAATAGTTATATATTCTATTTCTATATCTATAACAATATAGAAATATATACAACATGTATTGATATAGAATATAGACATAGAAGAGAAGACAAGAGAAGGGGGAGCTTCCACGTGCTGGGTTAAGAGAGAGAATTAGTGAGAGAGATAGATAGAGAGAGAGAGAGAGAGAGAGAGAGAGAGAGAGGTTTAATCCACACTCTTATGATACTATTTTGGGGGTTGCCACATGGCAACTCCTAGCACATTGTAGCTCCTCCTTCTCTTGTCTTGTCTTCTATCTCTATACTATATTTTCTATATCTTTAACTATTGTATATATTGTATTCCTATATCTATAACTGTTGTATATATTCTATTCCTATATCTATATATTTCTATATATTACTTATTTCGGAGAGAGAGAGAGAGAGAGAGAGAGAGAGAGAGAGAGAGAGAGAGAGAGAGAGAGCTAGAGAGAGAATTAAAGAGGCAGAGAGAGAGAGTTAGAGAGAGGAGAGAGAGAGAGAGTTATACAGATTTAGAGAGAGAGAGAGAGAGTGTGTGTGATAGTTATAGAGAGAGAATGAGAGAGAGAGAGAGAGAGAGAGAGAGAGAGAGAGAGAGAGAGAGAGAGAGGCAATTAGAGAGAGTTGGAGAAAAAGTTAGAGAGAGAGATTTGGAGAGAAGAGAAAGAGAGAGTTAGATAGTTAGAGAGAGAATGAGAAGAGAGAAGAGAATAGAGGAGAGAGAGAGAGAGAGTTAGAGATAGAGAGAGAGATCTAGAGAGAGATAGACAGAAAGTTAGAGAATTAGAGAGAGAGAGAGAGTTACATTGACCATAGGAAGCCACCATCGCCACCAAGATGAGGGAGGAGAGGTGGGCTTTTGTTCAACACCCGCAGCCTTAGAGGAGCATGGATAAGCATCCACACTACCGAGCTTATGTAACGGCATGCCTGCCCACACTTTCTCAACCGTGTTCACCACCCATAGCCTTAGAGGAGTGTAGATAAGAAATTGCAATGGCTACAAGAAAAAATTAGTTGGAAAATTTTGCCCAAAGGCTAATTTTCAAGGGTCTTGCAAAAGTTGTGGGCTATTTTAGACACAAAAAATGGTGACTTTTTTAATATATTAGCCCAAGGTAGCATTTTTTAGGTAAATTCTATAGGAAAATCGCCAAATTTACACTAAAAGCGAGCATATATCCTGAAAATTTTCAAATATTCGCCAAAGTTTTCTATAGACTCAGAAAGATTCACCAACCCATCTCTACTTTGACTATAGGATATGCTCCTTATTTTTACTCTGGTGAGCTTATGTAGTGGCTTGCCTACCCACACTTGCTCATGGGTGAGCCCTTCGACCTGGGTGCCTCACCCCTAAACTCCGGACACCCTCGCTGCTGCTGATGATCGTACTTTGGCAAGTTTGGGCTCCATGTCTGGTCGAGCCCTACGTAGCCGATTACAAGCTATGTGACATTACCTCCCCCTTAAGAAGAGTTGTTGTCTTTGTGAAAACAAACTGAGGATAGTTTTTGGTATACTCAAGCATTCCCAAGTGGATGCTTCCTCGTCTCTGTCCTTCCACTTGACAAGTGCCTCTCGGTACATTGTATGCCTCATGTTGCGATCCCTAAATCCAAGAATCCTCTTGGGTTCATGTGGAAGAGACGGTGGTTCAATAAGCTCCACCAAAATGTCAGGATAACATACCACCAAAATGTCAAAAGTAACTACATTATCCTGATGATCCACTGTTTTTGGTATTCTATTGATATGAAAAATAGAATGTACTCGAGGCTCTCTGGCAACTCAAATTTGTATGCTATGCTACCAATCTTCTTAAGGATTTTAAACGGACCATAACATCTAAGAGAAATCTTTTGACACTTTCTGGTCTCTTGAGTCTCCGACTTCGTAGTAAGGACTTTCAAGAAAACAAAGTCACCCTCTTCAAAGGCCACTTCTTTGTAGCTCTTGTCAGCATACGTTTTTGTAGGATCTTGTCCACTACGAATGTTATCTTTTGCTGTTTTGGCATATCTTGCATGTCCTCAAGGAAATCCTTGAAAGATTTAATTTTCTCCTTCTCTAGCCCTACGGACACAAGAGATCTCGGCTGGAAACCATACATCAACATGAATGGCCTAAATCTAGCCGCCGAATGTTTTGAGCTATTATAAGCAAATTCCAAAAGTGGCAGGTACTCCTCCCAATTTAATTGCTTTTTATTGACATACACTTGAAGCATGTCTTCTAGTAGTTGGTTGACTTTTTCTTTTTTTACCATTATTAGACTGCAGATGGTCGGCGGTACTCATACCCAAAGTAGTATCCCAGTTTTTGAAGACTTCGCTCCAAAAGTGGCTATTGAACTTCCTGTATCTATCAAAAACTATATCTACAGGTAGGCCATATAACTTGTAGAGATGTTCGATAAATAATCTAGCTAGCTCAGGAGTTTTTACCTTCTTTCTAGTAGAAATAAACTTGGCCATTTTAGTCAACCTATCTTATCACCGCCCAAATCAAATCATATCCTCGACTCGTTTTAGGTAACCTGGTGATAAAACCCATGGAAATACTCTTCCATTTTCCTTTGGGAATATCCAATGGATGGAGCAAACCTCCTATTTATTGACCTGGCACTTCTTGCATTTCAAAACTAAGTCTTGGATGTCCTTGAACAAACTACGCCAATAGATTTGTCTTTTAACTAGTGCATAGGTCTTTTGTACCCCAAGGTGTGACTAGCACTTGGACTATCGTGACTTTTAATAAGAATTTGGTATTAAAAGTCACCAATAGATGGTACACAAATTCTAAATTTGTAAAGCAAGTACCCATCATCGATAGAGAAGTACCTAAACCTTCTCCCCTAATGAATTTTATCACCCCCATTTGAAACAATGTTGAATGATTGTCTACATAACCCAAGAGACTCGTCTAGTCTCTTCGGAATAGAACCCCCTCTTCTTCTTGCAGAAGAGGGGGTTTTAGTCCATTTGAAACAATGTTGAACGATTGTCTACATAACTAAAGAGACTCGTCTAGTCTCTTCGGCCTAGAACCCCCTCTTCTTCTTGCAGAAACCTCGGCTAATCACTTCAAATTAGCACTCCTCTCTCATTTGAAACAATGTTGAATGATTGTCTTCATCGATAGAGAAGTACCAAAACCTTCTCCCCTTATGAATTTTATCACCCCCATTTGAAACAAGGTTGAATGATTGTCTACGTAACCCAAGAGACTCATCTAGTCTCTTTGGACTAGAACCCCCTCTTCTTGTTGCAGAAACCTCGGCTAATCACTTCAGTTAGCACTCCTCTCTCACAAGGAAGGCAATGGATACTGGAAAGTGTGTGCGCATACAACAGGCCAAACCTCTAAATAAGATGGATCATGCTCACACAAGCCACGTAGTGAATCCAAGAACTTGTTCTTGAATATGGTGAAGCTCAGCTCATTCACCATTGGCATGCGGCTCAGTGCATCCACTATACTACATTAAATTTACCTCTTTGGTAACGAAGTTGAAGGTCAAACTCTTATAGAATCTCTACCCACCTAGCTTTTCTACCTTTCAAGTCATTTTGACTTGAAAGCCATTTCATCCTTTCATGGTGTGTACGAACCTCAAAATTAGCACCATATAAATAATGTCGCCTATAAAGGACAAGAAATAACTTACAAATTTATGGCTATTACAAAATATATGACAATGAAATACTTAAAGAACATGAGTAAGTATGTCCTTACAAGTCTTTAAGGGAGTAATAATGGGTTAATATAGTATTACGTACACCCACCTCTAGTCTCATTTATGTGGAAAGCATGGTAATCATATTAATATATAACCATAATTGAAGGCATTTAATTTTAAGGGATATTTTATTGTTGCAAGCTAGTATTCACATTATGTATGGATTGCAAAGCTTGCAATAAAAGTATTAACCATGAGATTGTATTCAATGTGGAAAAAACAACCGATGATCTAATATTTTTATGTTGCGAAGATAGACATTAATACTTTCTAGTTAAACATTTAATTTAATGCCACTCTTAAATTATAATGCTAGGACTTAGACAATGTGTGTCCATATACAAAAGACATTCTTAGGAGGATGGTGTTTGAAACAGGAAGGGAGATTGCCATAAACATATTACCTAGAGACTTAGAGAGTTGGGTAAAATAGAGCCAATCCATGATGACAAATTTGATGGAGATTCCATTTAGTATTATCTAGAGAAGTTCGATCAAATTTGGGAGGCCATGGGAAGGATTGATTATCCCACCAAGATATGTTCGTTTGGACTTTGCCTTCGAGGTAAAATAGGCCAGTGGTTTAGGTCTCTAGAACCACATGAAAAGTTCAGCTATAAGGTGAAGCTTCACACACACATTGATTGTGGGATTTGCACCGATTGGAGCCACAAGGGGAAAAAAATGTGGGACTATAATGCTAGAACCAAGAATCTCCATATAATATGCAACCCTCATGCAAGACTAGACAACTTATCGCACATTGATTGATCTACAGAGTAAGAGGCTTCATGACCATCTACAGGTCTAGACACTACATCTGTAAAATGAGTGTTACCATGAGACAATAGACCTAGTAGACAATCTTCAAGATAAGAATATAGAAGTCATCCACTCGAACAAAGAGATAGGGGACACATCATCCAAAGCCTTAATGGCTAAGAGTGTCTAACCAGCACCAGCTAGAGTCCTAGTCAAGGACATGAGCATGGATGACTTGGTAGAAAATCTGCTCAGCATATTAGGCCAGCAGTGGTAGGGTCAACCCTACAAGGACAAGATCAAGGCCAACCCCAACCAGTTCCTCAAGTAGGACACCCACATTTACTTCCATCATGAAGAGATATGGTTTTATGTGCAATCCATTAAAACCATACAAACACAAAGTGTCTATAACTAAGGCCTAGACAACACCAATATTGTTCTTATTGCCAACGCCATGGGGAACCACGATACAACCCATTGTTAGTACTAGAAAAACTTGCACCATAACCTATGCTCTTGATGCCGCAAGGTAACCACTAGCCCTACCACCCATACCAAATGCCTCTCAAGTGGCACATAACCTAGTGTTGATTGAATAGAATCATGTATCAAGAGGTATGTATAGACTGCCACCAATGCCATACCCACCTTCGGTATTACTACCTGACTAGTTCCTCTTGGAACCGCACCGATACAATAGTACTCGGTGACTTTGCCACATTGGACTCCTTGGGAACCCACAATGTGAGCGCTATGAGTTATATGAGTAATTCAATTCATATGGATATTCAGAGAAACCAAGGGGGAGAGACTTGGTTTTATGCCTATAGAATATGTTTTTATTTCATATTAATTGTATGACTATGTCTCCTTGTTTAAAACTATGATGTAACAAAGGGCGAGAGACTTCAATAACATGTCCCACATGTCACCTCTTCAATGTTTCCATTGTTGCAGGACCACACCGTGTTGCCGAGTGTCCTCATAGAATTGTCGCACCAAGTACCCTAACTTCATCTCCAAATCTTTCATTTTTAAAAAGGCATTAAGAGCACTTAACCTAGATACATTGCATTCTAGTTACAAAGTGAAAGCTACATTTTGTTGAGATATTGAGCTCATCTACTAGTGAGGCGGTAGACACTGATAACCCGCCTAGGGGATAGGCCCCACACTTACACCACTGCTGGCATGGTTGGTGAGATCATGGTGTGGGTGATATGCGGCCAGTGGGATGACAGGCTGTGTGACAGCCATTCTAGAGACTGGCATAGTTATAGCGCCAGCTCATTTAGTTGGGTTCACACTATAGAGAACCCTAGTATGTATTTGGTTGAGTACCTTTTCATATTGTGTGTACTCTTATCTTTGTATATGGTGTGTTGAGTGTTGTGTGAAGAAGAAGAAGATTTTCAGCCTCTCACCTTGTGTGTTCTCTTTTAGGATTTTGTGAGTGTGTGTGTGCTTGCAAGAGCTCAAGCTCTCTTCTCCCCTGCATCTTTTCATGGTATCAGAGCCTGGTTCATGCTAAGGGCTGAGCTGCAAGTAAGAGAAGCACAGGAAGCGGTACAAGGGTAAGAGTTTCAACTACTCTTTCCTATTTGTGTTGGCGACTATACCCTTGTCGACGGGAGCTCTACGGGAGGCACCAGCAAATGATCTCTGATTGAGGAGCTTTCTTCGCGGGAGTAAAGCTATAGGGCAACTATAGTGTCCTATCAGACAACTATAGTGTCCTATCGGACAAAATTTTTCGTGCCGAAAACATGTTTCGGGTGTGTTAGGACCTCCATTTTTAAGAAGATTTCGAGCACTGCGGGTAAGTTATCGATTCTATGCAGAACTCTGTTTTAAGAACTGCAGGAAGACAGATTGGTTGTGTAGACATTGTGTGTGTTGCAAGGAGGTCAACAGTTGCCATTGGGTGTATGTATGCACATTGAGGTCACTGGTTATGACATTTGAGTGTAGTATAGTACCGCTGCAGAAAATACAGCAGTTTGTGCAGGACAAAACTAGAGTGCTATTTCTGGTAAATTTGTGTGTCTGGGGCAAGATGTCAAATGATGGCATAAACCAAATTGTTGCTAAGAAGCTTGATAAGAACAACTTCCATGCTTGGAGGTTCAGGTTGATAAATTTCCTGATGGGAAAGGGTTACTGGGACTACATAGAAGGTGAGCATGAAGAGGCACCGGAGATACCGGAGATCAATCTGCCCGACTGCTGTGCAAATGTGAAAGAATTCAAGGATTGGAACCAAGGAGCTAGAAAAGTTATGTATTGGCTCTCTATCAGTATACAGGACACCATGATTGGGTACATACAGGATGCCAAGTCCCCCAAGGAGGCGTGGGACACCTTGGTAAAACTCTATGAAACGAATACCAAGGCACGAAAGATACAGTTGAAGAATGAACTTCATACTGTGGAGAAAAAGAGTATGTTTGTGAATGACTATGCATTGAAGATCAAGGGTATTGTGGAATCCCTTGCATCTATTGCTGTTTCAGTAGATGATGAGATGATAAGGTGGGTCTCGGGCCACAATACAAGACGTTCAAGACATCTATTCAGACTCAAGAAAACATTTCCAATTTCACAGATTTGGTGTCTATGTTGATTATAGAAGAGAAGAGCTTGGGTGAAGACCAACAGTCTTCACAAAACAAAAACAATTCAGAGTAATAGGCCTTCTACACAAGTTCAGGAAGAGGACGAGGTAGAGGAGGCCGTGGACGGGGCCAAGGAGGTGGCCGAACAGGTAATCAGAACTATGGCCAGCAGCAGCAACAACAACAGTCCCAGAATTCACAACAACAATAATACGCAGGTGGAAGAGGCCAATTCAGAGGCAGGGGGAGTCAAAGAGGTCGTGGAAATTGGCAAAGGTAGTATAATGATACACGTGGATGCTTTTATTGTGGTAAGCCTGGACATGTGCAGGCAGATTGTTATAAGAAGCAGGCTGACATGCAAAATGGAAAATTGTAGCAAAACAACTATGCATCCTCGAGCAGAAATAATGAGGATAATGAAAGGTTGTTTGTTATGCAGCATGTCGTTAATGCCATGTCTAAAAATGTTGAAGCAGAACATAAAGATGATGTATGGTACATTGATTCAGGTGCTTCGAGCCACATGACAAGTCATGGAGAGTGGTTCAAGGAGATGAAAAACCTTGAAAGACCAGGTTTTGTGGAAACAGGGGATGACACTGCTCATCCAATTGCCCATGTTGGAGATGTGCCATTGTCTATGCAGGATGGCAAAGTGAAGTACCTTGCAGCAGATGTACATGTTCCGAACATAACAAAGAATCTGGTTTCAGTTGGCCAGATGATTGAGTAGGGTTTGCAGGTTCGGTATAACCATGACGGTTGTTAAAGACAAGTGCAGGTTGGTTGCAAAAGACAACAGAGTGGGCAGAATGTTTACATTGAATGTAAACATGCCTAAAGTGAGTGCTGCGATGTTTGCAAATGGTTTAGGAATTGTCGTAGACACAGACATTTGGCATAAAAGAATTGGACATGTGAATGTGCAGAGAATGAAGTCTATGCAGACTAAAGGAATTGTGACAGGGCTGCCAAAGTTTAAAGTTGAAGGTATGCAAAAAATATGTGAAGCATGCCAAATTGGAAAGTAAACAAAGTATGTATTTCCATGTGACAGAAATGTGAGCAGAAATGCACTAGATGTTGTGCATTCAGATGTATGGGGTCCTACGAAGACCATGTCTATGGGAAGCTGCAGGTATTATGTGACATTTATTGATGACCACACAAGGAAAGTGTGGGTATACTTCATGAAGGAGAAGAGTGAGGTGTTCACTCATTTTTAGAATTTCAAAGTTATGGTTGAAAAGCAAACAGGGAAACATGTAAAGTGCCTAAGGTCAGATGGAGGGAGGAGAGTACTTCTCTAATGAGTTCTCTGAATTTTTGTAGAAGAATGGTATTCAGAGATAGTTTACATGCAGATACACTCCACAGCAAAATAGAGTTGCTAACGGAAAAACAGGCACATTGCTGAGATTGCGCGCGCATTGATGGGAGAGAAGAATATATATACCACATAGCTATTGGGCTGAGGCTGTTTCTACAGCAGTTTACATCATGAACAGGACTCCAAGTGTAGCCATACATGATGTAACTCAGAGGAGAGGTTTACTGGCAGAAAACTTGATTTGTCTCATCTGAAAGTCTTTGGATGCATGTAGCATTTTAAAGAGAATTAGTGTTTAGAGAATTTTTTTGGCCTTATCTTAAACAAGATGTAGCAAAATTTGTAGATGAATGTTTTGTTTGTCAGAAAATAAAAAGCTATAAAGGTAAAGATCCAAGGAATTATCACACCTCTACCAATCCCTCATGACACTTCGAAACAAATATATATAGATTTTATTAAAGGTTTGCCTACTACAGTGATGATTGACTGATGAGAACATGTGTGTGGTGATGGTTTGTATGCCTATGGAATATGTGCTGATTTTATTGAATTATTTGTTAGATATTTTATAGGTGAGGAGGAGGAGGACTTGGAAGATTGAGGTGGATGCACACAAATTATTAATTTCGAAGGCATTCATAATTTTGAATAAGCTTTGTATACATGTGCTAGCTTGTGTACTTCATTTTATTTCTTTTAATAAGCTTAGGCTTAAAACATAGACTTGGACAATATTTACCTTTTAATATTTTGTAAAGCTTGAAAGCTTTCCCCTAGTCCCAGGTAATTTAGGAAAGATAGAGCTCTCTATTTCAGGTAAAAAGAGAGGGCCGTGTGAAGAAAAACACACTTTTTGAAATTTTTGGAGACTATGGCCTATTATTAGAATAACAATTCGTAAATACTCATGTGTGGGGATAGGCTGCACACATGGGGGAGAAAGATTGCACCCATTAATTTTGTCGTATGTGAGGATAGACCACACACATGAGAGGGAAAGATTGCATCCATTGATTTTGTCATGTGTGGAGATAAGCCACACATATGAGGGGGAATATTGCACCCATTGATTTTTTCATGTAGAAGCTAAGTATTTTAATGTGTTATTTTTTGTTCTATTTTTCAAAAGTAATTTATATTGAATTTGGTGCAATTAATTTAAATTGAATGGTTGATTAATTTATTACATTGGTAGCCTAAGATGCTTGCACAAAAGTGAGCATCCATCACTCTCTGCGCTTCATCTTCCCCAGCTTCCCGCCCTTTTTAAACCTGCAGCGTAGGCTTTCCTTCTCTGCGGGTGGATGCCCTCCCAAGTGCATGGGCACTGAGTGGAGGAGCCCGTCCCTTATCAGACCCCAGACTTCTTCAACATCACCTGCAAAAATAAACCAAATGCTCAGCAGTCACCTTCCTGTAGCTTCACCCTCAACCTCTCATCAAGTCCCTCACTCAAACCCCTGGAATCCCATTCTAGAAAAACCTTGGAGTGGAGATGCCATCATAGACACAGTAATGGACGAAAACACCAGACTGGTTCAGGAACTAAAAGAAGCCAAAGAACAACTTCTAAATATGAGGAACAAGGGACAACTCAAAGAACCCTCCCTCTTGTCAGCAAAAGCAGCAGCAGCCCAATAGAAAGAGGCAGCCAATAACACCCCCCAGGTAATAACTCTTCCAACACTGTACATGTAAGTCTTCCAATAGAACAGGTCAAAAGCAAAGTAGAAGACTATAAAGAAAGATGCCTGGTTGGACTACTCTTTGGCCCGAGACCATCTAAGGAAGCAATGAGAGCATGGATAAGGGAAAGCTGGACACCTCTTGGAATAGAGGTTACCCTTACTCAAGCCCTGGCCAAAGGCTATTACCTTTTTTTATTCAAAGATCCAAGCATGGCAATGAAGGTTATTAGCTCAGGACAATGGATGTACAGACATCTCCCCTTCTGTTTCATGAGATGGACAAAGGACTTCAATCCTGATGGCCCCAAATCCTCAGCATGTCCTGTGTGGGTAGAACTCCCTAATCTCCCCATTCACCTGACCCCATGGATTAAATCCATATTAGCTCCCCTAGGCCAAGTCCTAGGCACCAAAGCTTTCTCGGACTACAACCCTGCTTGGCACCCTCAAGTCCTAGTAGAGCTTGATCTTTCCCTCCCTCTCCCAGATGAGATAGCAATAGGGTGTGGTCAGTTCTCTCACACTCAGCCAGTCCTCTACAAACACCTTCCCAACTCCTGCTTCCACTGTGGGAAACAAGGGCACCTCATCAGAAACTGCCCCATCAAAAACCCGCAGTTCATCCTCCCCCAACAAGTAGCTGAAACCCCCCCCCTAACTCGAGTCAAGCTCTCCCGAACCCGTGCCCTCCTCCTCCTCCTAATGGAAGCCCAAAAGAAATAGAATTCGTACAAGTCAACAGAAGGAAACCCTTTTCCAGAACCAAACCCCCTCACCCTCTTTTCAAGCCCAACCGATATTTAGTTTTAGCCGCTGTTCCAGACCTAGGTGATACGGAAGAAGAAAATGATTGTGTAGAAAGTACCCCTATAAACAAACTGAGGCTAGAGAAGGAAGTCGACAACTTGGATGCAGCCGATACACCACAAGCATTTTAGCTCCTGAAAAAAGCTCCAAACCTCAAACAGGCAACTCCAATGACATGGAGATCAGCAAAGAACTCAAGAGAGGCAGAGCACACCTGGGAACCACCCCCCAGACAGTCACTAAAGGAGGCCTTAACAAACCCCCAAACAAAAAGATAATGAAAGTTGCAAGCTTCAACGTCAAAGGACTTTCAGATCCAAAGAAAGCCCAACTAGTTAGACAATGGTTCAAAGCCAAAGGTCAGTTGGATATCATCACTCTAGTGGAGATAAAGACTACAGGAGAGGAACTGAACAGAAGGCTATACTCCATCTCCCCCGAGCACTTTTGGATATCCTCACTTCATTCTCATGGAACTGGGGGCCTAGCAGTGGGCATCCATTATGATTGCATCCAAGATCTACAGGACTTTCACATTGACATCAACAATCAATGGATAGTTTTACTAATGAACAGCTTCACCTTTGTAGGAGTTTATGCCCACGGCCCACAGAAACAGAGGACAAGAACCTGGAAATCCCTTCTAAGGCTTCGTTCACCTGTTTTGATTATGGGGGACTTTAACATGGTTGAAACCCTCAAGGAGGACAAATACAACTTCAAAGGACAATCCCTTTTTGGCTCAGAGAAACAAGCTTGGGAAAGAGTAAAACACAAGTTCAATCTGCAAGATTTGGGTCAAGAAGGAATCTCCTCATGGCAAAACTACTCTACTGGAGAGTTCTCCAGAAAAGCCAGACTAGATAGAGCATATGCAAGCGGTGAAATTTACTCTAAATACAACAGGTGTGAATGCTCGGTAGACTTGACCACATGCATTTCAGATCACTACCCATCATCACTACAATGGATAATCAAGATAACAGACATAAATCCAGCTGGTTCCACACAGACCCAGCTCTATTTAAACTGCCCCTAGTTCAAGAAGAAGTCAAGCACATCTGGGAATCCTTCTTGAGCAACAATCTATCCCCAGCAAAAGCTTGGAGTCTGTCAGTCAAGTCTACCCAAAATTTGCTGAAACAGGTCAGAAAGGAAGTTTCAGCTCACAGAACCAGCAGACTTAAAAAACTCCAAGGGCAGCTTCAAGAACAAGAGGCCTCTACTGACCCTTCCAATGTCAATCAAATTAGAGCCAAAATCAAAAGAGAAGAAGAAATTGCCCTCCAACCTACTAAGTTTTATACCAGGGAATGGTGGGCAGGAAAAACTGACAGGCCATGCCCTGAAATGTTTAAAATGCTGAAGGTCAAGCAAAGGCAAGAGCAAGCCTAATAAGAGTCCAGGTGAGGATGGACTGCCTGCTGAATTTTTCCAAACCTTTAGCGATGTGCTAACAGGACCCATATTCCAAGTGTGGCAAGAATCCTTGAAATATGGAGCATTGCCATCACAAATCAATGAAGGCCTTATCAAGCTGATCCACAAAAAAGGCCCCAAGGAGCTCATGGGTAACTGGAGACCTCTCACAATGCTCAACAGTGTCTACAAAATCATTGCCAAAGCACTAGCCCGTAGACTGACTAAACACATGAAACTATGGATAACAAAGGAACAAAAAGGGTTTATAAAAGTCAGATACATCTTGGACTCCATAATTGCCTTATGGGAAGGGTTCGATTATGCAGAAAAAACCAGCCAGGACTTCCTGTTTATTAAGATTGACTTTGAGAAAGCCTATGACAGAATACAGTGGGATTACATCCTCCAATCTCTCAGAGACATGGGCCTGAGCCCCCAATTCACCCACATGGTAAAAACCTTATTTGGTAATGCCAAAGCTAAAATTATCATCAATGGAGAACTCTCAGACCCCTTCCCTCTCGAAAAGAGTATCAGACAAGGATGCCCTCTAGCTCCCTTGCTTTATGCTATAGCTGCAGATGGTCTAAATTGGAATAAAGGACAAGATCAGCAAAGGAGATCTGGTTGGAATCAAATTACCCAATGGAGATCAAATGTGCACTCAGATGTTTGCTAATGACACTAACAGTCTAATAGCAAACGAAGAAGAGAACATCAAGGTTCTCTGGAGCTGTCTACAAACCTACTGTGAAGCCTCAGGCTCCAAAATTAATCACAGCAAAACAGGAATCAAAACCCTCATTGAACCCCCTCCCTCTTGGCTCCTGGAGACAGGCTGTAACATCATTCAGGATGGTGAGATCTTCAGGCTCCTTGGTATTCCCATGGGTTTCAAGGTGTCACTGAGACAAAAATGGCAATGGGTAATGGAGAAAATAGAAAGCAAGTTACTTAGATCGAAAAGGAAGCAACTGTCAATAGCAGGGAGAATTATGGTGCTTAATCATTTCATCATCCCTGCTACTATCTATTTCCTCAGCTGTTGGAGACCCCCTGACGCTGACCTCAATGTTTTCACCAAGCTATGCAGAAACTACCTATGGGGAGGAGACACCTGGAACAGGAGCAGACCAAAAGTAAAATGGGACATTTGTACTGTCCCTAAATCCAAGGGAGGGCTGGGGATTAAAGAAATACGCCTGTATGCTGACAGAATGGCCTCTAAATGGATCATCAGAGCTCGTATTTGCTGCATAGCAGGAAAGTAAGCTTAAAGACTGATATCACGAAAAAAAGATCGCTTGAGTTCAGGCTCTTGCATTGCGTCGCCTATGGAGAATAAGTGGGGATACAAGTTTGGCCATGGAAGCTTCAGCATCACATAGTAAATGTACGCAGCTATTGAAGCGATCCGTGGAATGTTATGACGCAGCACTTTGAGGGTGTGAATCAAGATGTGATTTCCATTGTTATCAGTGGCCAGTCTCTACAGACAGTGGTCTGGGCTGAAGAAGGGCTGCTTGCAGATGTTCTAGCGGAAGCATTAGCACTAGCACTAGCAGCAGCGTAGGAAGTGACGCCATCAGCAAGAGGCCGAGTCTGCCTGCGGAGCTGGTCGTGCTTCCCTCCGCATGCCACTGTGAATGAGCTCAAGCGTGGCCTTCCGAGATACCTACTTCATTATGCATGATTTCAAACTAGAGGTAGTTCCCACGCATTTTGGAAGGTGTTGATGATGACGATCTGCTGTTTGGAAACATCCAGTCAGGTTCGGAGCTCCGCTTCGAAGGCAGGCTGGGTTGTGGACTGCCCCTGCGATACCAAGGATGATAATGGCGGGCGCGTGGGAGCTGCCGCTGTTGGAAGAGTCGAGCCAGGAGCCCTTGGCGTTCTCGGGCAGATCGGAAGAGTTTGGGCTGAGCAGGAGGAACGTTGTTAGGCCATCGTCTAGGCTATTGCCCTTATTTTGGAATCTGAATTCAAAGGAGCAGTTCAAAAAGAGGCCGCCTCACCAACTGCCTCGTCCCAAAGGAAAAGCTTTTGCAGCAGTGAAGGCTTTACCTTTGGCAGTAGTGAAGGCTTTACTCTCTCTCTCACACACGAAATCCTAACCTTCCGGTTGCTATGGAGCGCCCCAACGCCTGGAATTCTTAGTAGAGCTCATCATCACCATAGCCAAGCAGGGCTCTCTAGCAGAGACCATTGAGACATTATAGAAAGCTCCAAAGCCCAAGAATTGCAGCAAAGACCATAGCGAAGGGAAGGCTTTGTAGCAGAGGTTATCTCCTTCCATGTGTTTGTCACATACTCACCCCTAGGCAATGAATGGATGGACAAGTCTTGCTCTGCTTCCTCATACATTCTTGCCATAAGTTCACTGTGAGTCCCTTCCTATGTCCCTTGCCATAAGTTCACTGTGAGTCCCTTCCTATGACTCTTATGGAATTGCAGGCACATCCAATTTCCTTTCCTTTATCAGCTCATTTCTTGCAGCTGTTAGTACCAACTGTGGTGTCTTTATCTCTGTTTTAACTTTGATCTTGTCTTGCATCATTGGACATGGTGTCATTTTGCCTACAAGAGCGCAGTGGATCCTTCTGGTATTCTCAACCTCTATGCTCCTAACCATAGAGGTGAGACGATTGCCTTTTGGAAATCTCTCACTACACTGATGCCTCTTGCCGACCATTGGATTATTGGTGGGGATTTTAACATGGTTGAGATGCCAACGGATAAAAGAGGTGGGCAATTTGCTCCGGTACTTATGAGTATCTAGAAGAAGCTCCTCCATTGGAGCTTCAGGAGATTAGATTTAGCTTCTAGAGCTTTGGTGGCTAATCAGGTATTGCTTGCCTCGGCTTGGTTTATTGCCTCTTGTTGGTGCTTCTCTTGTGTGTGCATTGGTTAATTGCGGAGATTGATCCGTAATTTTCTCTGGTCGGATTTGGATTGCAACTCATACACTCGTGCTAGGGTAGCTTGGATCAGTTATTCAACCCAAACGAGAGGGGGGCTTGAATATTATCGATCCGAATGTTCAATGCAGAGTGTTGCTTTGCAAACTTGTGGTTAGAGGTTTCCTACCAGGCACTAAGCCTTGGAAGGATTTTTTCTTGTCTTAGATTTTCGGATGTACACCCAGGGTTGGGAGAGACTTGATGCCCAGCACACGATTCTTGTTCACAGAGGTTGATATCAGGGCACCATCTTTGTTCACAGAGGCTGATATCAGGGCACCATCTTTCCCTCTTATTGCAGCCATTGTCAGAGCATGGAGAAGCATGAGATCTTTTTTGCAACAAAGGCTTCGTAGGTCTTTGGATGAGGCTAACCAACAACCTATTATGTGGAACAAGCTCATCAGGGATGAGGTAGGTCGGCCACTTGGTGCATCTCGTTATATGTAGTGGTTAGGATGGGAGAGATGTGCATACACAGTTGTTGCTTGGAAGACCTTTAAGAGTCTTCCGTAGGATCGGAGAGCTGCATCCATTCAGCATCTTAGGGGCTCTCGCATTCGTATTGATTAGATTGATGCAGCTATTTCGCATGAGTCGCTTTTTGGGACCTTTCATGGGGACTATCATGCGAGTTGGTTGGGGGTTTTTTCGATGATAGGCATACCTTTGTAGGTGATTGCTCTCCCGGGCCAAGAGGCTACAGATTGCATCATTTACTCTATCATGCTTGGAGGGAGATTGAGGAGATGTAGTATGGAGGAGATCATCCCAGATACTAGGCTTAGTCTAGTGAGGATTGTTGGTTGTTCGGGGAAGCATTGGTTCATTGACCCTTCTCCTCATATAGTGACTCATGGCTCTTGGTGTTTGTGGTTATATGGTGGCAATCCTATCAGATATCTTCAGTGGGATCCAGGAGAGTGGGATGGATTGTTGTCGGCTCCTCAGATAGTGACTCATGGCTCTTGGTGTTTGTGGTTATATGGTGGCAATCCTATCAGATAGTGACTCATGGCTCTTGGTGTTTGTGGTTATATGGTGGCAATCCTATCAGATATCTTTAGTGGGATCCAGGAGAGGGGAATGGATTGTTGCCGTCGATTCTTTGAAAAGCCTTCCTTTTTTTAGTTTCATCGTCCGAAATGCCAGGTTTCTCCTCACTCGATAGATGCATAGGATCCCTACTCTCAGGCCTCATTGGGACCGTATGCTATTTCTCCAGTGATATAGTGCAGATATTGGCATAGACTTTGACACTCATACAGAAGGAGCCAAATGTCTCATTTCTTTTGGTTATTTTTACATGGTGGTCTCCCCACACCAATCAGTGGAGATCAGTTTTCGGTGTAGCACCTTCCTGTCCTAGGTGTGCGGCAGATTCTGAGATTGTATAACATTGTTTATGATGGGGATGCATCACTACACAACAGATTTGGGGTTCGGTAGCCCAACTTATGGGCAAATTGAGTGGCCGAGCCATGCATGTGACTTGGGGGCAGTTGCTTGGCTCTCCCAATCCGGTCTGTAACTTTTTCATGAGGACAGTGATACAAATTCTGCTATTTTCATTCGTAAAGGTATTGCCTAGCATGGTTTATTGCAGGATGTTCCTCACTGTGATTATAATCTCCCCAGACAAAGGATTGACACCAGTTGGGAGATTGTTGCTAGTATTACAGCATGGCAGATCTGGAGAGCTAGATGCACGGAGACTATTGAGAGTCCAAATTTTTGGATCTCAGTGCGTTAGTACTATATGGGGTGATATCATCCATACTCTTATGGCTACTTGGGCTCGCATTCTCAGGGGCCCTCGTTCTGCGCAAGCGAAGTGCATGTGATATTTATGCGGGAGTGGGACCATGGCACCTTCTTTTCCTCTAGTACCACAGGTCTTACATGGCATCATGATACTCCTCTATGGTTGAAATCACCTTACATATTGGGGTGATTCTATTCTTTCCCGGCTTATAGCTGTGATTGTTGTATGTTCTATTCATACTTAATAGAAGTCTCTTTCTGGATAAAAAAAAGCATACTTGAAAGCAATGCTAGACTGACATCCTCAATCGATGAGCTTGAAGTTTGTTCTTATGTTTAATAGGGATTTCAAAAGTACCTTACAAATTAGAACATTACAAATTCATTACTACATTTGAAACTTCGTTTTGTATCATGAATCAATACGTAGATCAACACTAAAGATGTTTTGGTTCACTTTCGATATCGAAAGTGCTATTTGGGAAACGAAAGGACACGTTCTCCTATGTTCTTAGAATTTTGGGAAGGACTGTGCCAACTCCCTGCCATACTTTATGTATGTTTTTTTTAAAACTTCACTCACACAAATGAGCACGAAAATCCTATGACTTGATGAATGACATGTAACTCAGATTCAAATGTGGTAATGAATTTAGAATTATCTACCTTATGATATACTCTAAGATCCTTGTCGATGTCCATTGATTCCTCATGTCAAATATAATTAGCCTTGATATTTATGCTCGTTCGAGCTCTCTATAAGCTGCTCATATAAACTTGAGAAAGACACATATGAAGAGGATGTGCTGTAGAGATGGTATGGGTTGCAATGTCCATCTTCATTCAATCGCTTCAAGATGTTTATACATGAACGAAAGGACACATTCTTTCAGAATATGTTGACGATGCATAGATGCAAGTAATCAAGAGGATAAGGCTACCCAAGCATCCGAGTTTGCATGAGAAATTGATTCCATAAATACTTAGTTGGAGATTCTTGTCACAAATCCTAATGTCATTCTATATGGAGACACATGTTACAAGTGTGGAAGTGTGGAAGCCATTTTAAAACATGGCTTTTTAAAAATGTGAAAGTAATCGTTATGTTTCTATTTTTACGTTTCATCTTCATTGTGCATTATAGAGTTGCCACAAGAGACCCAAAGGCCACCTATGGCTTCAAAATGCTAGCAACACGTTGATGCTCAACCTTTTTTCCTAGTTCTATGTTAAGGTGCAAAATGGCTTCTTAAACACACTACTTGTTGTTTGAGTGCCCTTGGCTCTTGAAATAAATTGCTTAGTGCTATGTTTAAACATGCTTAACATTTATTGATATTTTGGCTCCCCATAAATATAGTAGTTGAACAACATGGCTAAATGACCACCCATGCAATGCTATCATTGTGCAAGACCTCACCATGTAGCTGAGTGTCCAATCAAAAAAGAGATGGAAAGTAATCATGTGAGTACTTCCACCTTAACCCCTTTATGCATAGGGTGTGGAGTTGACCATACGTACAAGTACTGTCCACTGAGAGCAAGGACAATGGGAAAATCCCATGAAGCTACTCCTAGCACAATCATTAGTTTGCTAAGTGTAAGAGATGGCTTCATCCACACGGTCTCTCTTAATGCAGTAACCAGAATGCAAAGTAGAAGAAGGGCCACATCTCACGCTACTACAGTTGAGCATCAACCTCGCAAAATCAAGGACACTTGGGACACGCAAAAGCTATATCCCATAAAGATGTCCAGGAAAAGATCCCATAAAGGCGCTCACAAAAGATGTCAACAAAACATAAATGTTTAAAAGCCAACTTCACTCATTTTGCATGCAATGTTTTTTCTAATCCCACTCCATGAGCGAGGCTCCCCATCTTTGTACACAACCATGGAGAGACTGTAATCTACTTTTTCTAAATTGCATGTTGCAAAATGTCATTCAAAAAGCATATACGCTTGTGCCTCAGAAGTTACCTTCCATGCAAACCTATCAAGGATACATCAGACATCTACCTACTTTTCATTAGAGTGTGAACCAAGGTACCAAGTTCCCTTACTTGACAATTGAGCACGAGGTTCTCTTGATTGATAATTTCCATGAAAAATGCAAGAAAAATTCTTTCAACCCATCTACATAATAATGGTCAAATTGGGATGCTAATAAGGTATCATGTGCCTTTCAAAAAGTTATCGAAATGCCCCAAAATCACATGCGCCCATAGGCTATATAATATGTTGTTGATCTCATTAGTTTAGAATGCATGAGATCGGATGCACAATGCAGCCACACACACATATATATATATATATATATATATATATATATATATATATAAAATGTGTGCTCATGTTAATAAATGTTGCTTTAATCAAAGGCTAAAGCGATAGAGCTTGCGTTACATAAAATTATTATTATTTTTCATTAGGAAGATTTTGGGAGGGAGACGAGGAGGATGAGATGATTGTATTACCAACTTCTAATAGGATCTATGGAACGCGTGCAGCAATTCAAAAGGTGGTTATACATACGTTGGTTGTTAAGCATCTGTGGGTGCTTTTGTCTGAGCTGTGTGCATAGGCTTCATGAACAAACAAGGGAATGTGTATAGTCTAGTCTAGTCTCATGTGTGTCTCCCCTTTCCAAGCTTCTAGCTTCAACTTTGAGATGGTAGGCTCTAGTGCCAACAATCAAGGTGATTCCACATTTAGCATGTGACGTGATTGATGGGCCTGTTGGAAGCTCCAACCAAAATTAGCATCCAACATTTCAACCTGAAACAATTATAAGAAAAACAAGACTTTCTAGTCTAGAGCGAGGTTTGTCATACAAGAGAATTTCCCTTCTCTCAGCAAAGTGATTCTCGGATGAATGCTTGGTATTTTACCAAGAGGAGGAGAAAAGGCCAAGAAAAACACTGTACAGGAAGTTCCAATTGAAATGTACAACTTTTTTTCCTGGAAAAAAAAATATCTCAGCCAGTCTTGGAACCTGAAAGTAATTATTAAAAATCAACCAAAATAAAAAAGAAGCTCCAAAAAGAGTCTAAAAGTTCAAAAACTCCTTGAGATTAAAGTCTCCATACAATCAATGGAAAGGCATGGAATTATCTTTATACAGATACACTGTCACTGAATCATATTATCAGGATTGAAGCTAAGAGATTCAGCCCAGATGAGCTCCTTTATGTGCTCCTCAGTGAAAGAAGGCTGCTCGAAATCAAAATTGAAGGGCTCATGACAGCCAGGCTCATCGTTGATGTCATGAAGACTGGCCAAATAGGGATGGCTTAAGGCTTGCTCCACTGTAGAAAATGCACCATACATAAAAAAAACCCCCCCTTTAAAAGTGTATTTCTAAAATCCCTCGTGATAAACCCACATGCCATCTAACATATTTTTTAATGGAGCCCCAAATCTACAAGGACATGTTCAAGCAGTAAGTCCAAAGAGGGATACTAACCTGTAATGCGTTTGGCTGGGTCAAACACAAGCATCTTGTCAATGAGATCTATAGCCCCAGCATTGATGTGAGAATACATTTGAGCAAGTGGCTGCCGATCATAATGAGGGAGCTGTCTTATGTATCTGCGAGCATTGTCACTCCTCAAGAACCCTAGATCCGCATCATTTGGGGAACCAATTAGCTGCATACCACCATTCTTTTGTAATCAATCCAAAACATGTGACAAAACACAGGGAAAAACAATAACCCTTTCCAACTAGAACAAAATCAACACTATTCTGGGGTTTCCCTACATAAAAACCTTGTATATCACATGCTTTCAAAGAACCCCTTGTCCAGAGATCTTGATGTTTTACCAGAGGTAGTAAGATTACCCCTTTTGGATCAAAATTACCACTTTTCCTTTTAAAAACCCCTATGTTATTTATTCTATTTAGTCCACAGAAACAAAAATCCCTTTCATTAAACCCATGTGCTATCTTACATATTCCTAGGTGAATCCCCAATAACACCATTCAGTCAAATACCTGTGTGATAAGATTCAACTGTTGAACATAATCTCTTCTAGGAAATAGAGGTGAAACAAAAATCCCTTCCATTAAACCCATGTGCTATCTTACATATTCCTAGGTGAATCCCCAATAACACCATTTAGCCAAATACCTGTGTGATAAGATTCAACTGTTGAACATAATCTCTTCCTGGAAATAGAGGTTCTCGATTCAATATCTCCATAAATATGCAGCCTACCGACCAAACATCAATGGCAGCAGTGTATTCTGAACAATTCAGCAGTAACTCCGGTGCTCGATACCACCGGGTCACCACATATTCAGTCATGAAATCCGTCTCAGATGTTGTACGTGCGAGCCCAAAGTCGCATATTTTCAGGTCACAGTTAGCATTAAGGAGCAAATTGCTGGGCTTCAAGTCACGGTGCAGAATGTTTGCCGAATGAATATATTTTAAGCCTCGTAGTAGCTGGTACAGAAAGTACTGCAAAAGATGCCATAAAACATCAATATAAACCACAAGTAAGCTTCATTGTGCACACCTTAGAACGTGACACTCTTATTCAAATAAGAGAGCGCCATAAGATTTTGCATGTATCAAGAATAGTGCTCTTTTTAGCAGCTGTTATGTTGTTGAGCTCTAGGTGCATGCCTAGACAAGTATTGGGAGAATGCAATGCAGGTATTTGAACTAGTTCCATCACTACATGGAGGGATTTGTGTTGGGGTTAACAAAAGATTTACCTCCATGTCCAAACTGCCAACATCTATTAATCCCCGAGTAGGGCTCAAAAGCTTCTCAAGTGAATACCTTTTTTCAAATAAGGCAGCGATGTGAAGATAATTGCTGTTGGAGAACAAGCCTTATCCAAGTAAAAAAAATAAGTGTGTGTGAACAGCCTTTAAAAGGCTTCGTATGTATGCGTGTATGAACCCAATCTTAGAGAGGTGCACCTAAATATCTAGATATTATACCTATACTGACCTAAGAAGTGACGTCAACAAGAGAGGCTCTAAGCCTATAAAAGCATTGTACTTAATTGAAGAAGAACAACACAAGTCACACCATTTGAGTCCTGCAAATCTCTGTCTTAATTTGTGCATTGTCTTTCTCTCTTCTCTCTCTCTCTCTCTCTCCCCTTCACCAAAGCATGGAGAGCCGGGAAAGACTCAACACGCAAGCGAGCCCTCATCCTACAGTTTGCAGGAGAGATGGAGAGGGCCACCTTCATGAGGAAGAGGGTGATTCTACGAGGATTACGGGGAGAACCCATCTATTTGGATGACGACCTTACGAGGATGCAGATAGAACACAGGAAAACATGCATGCCGAGAGTCCTACAAGCCCGGAAAGAGGGCAAGAGAGCATTCTATCGCGATGGTCGTGTCATCATCGATGGCAAGGCCACCAATTAGCGCCAGGCGGCCTATGGGACATTGGCTATGGAGGATCCAGATTCACAGATACACACAGCAGTTTGGAACTGCAATGGAGCACTTTGGACACATCCTGGGAGGATGGAGGAGGTCATGGAGGGACGGGACATCATACTACTTACAGAGACGCACCAGAGCCCAGAGAGGGGCTACCCAGAGTAGAGGGTTATCAGTGGGAGTCTACACACAGGGGGACCACACAGCAGAGCACATCGAGAGGATCTGGAGGTATAGCGGTACTCTTCAGGCGAGAGCTACATGAGTGCCTATGGGTGGTAGCACGTGACCAGGAGGCTAGATACATGTGGATTAGACTGCAGCTCTCGGCAAACAGGGTGTTATACATTGCTCTATGCTACTTCTCTCCTAGAGGATCGAGATATGCCATGACAGCAGAGGAGGAGAGTAGAGAGGAGGAGGATGACACAGGGCCATTGGGAGAGTCACCATATGCAGCCCTTTCAGATGAGATCATACACTACTCCAACCTGGGGGAAGTCCTCCTTATGGGGTACTTCAATGCACGGACACAGAGGTGATGCAGACACTAGAGGTGGAGGACATAGGAGCTTGCAGGGTGTCAGAGGACATGGGGCCGGATAACACCAGATATGGTCATCACTTACTTGAGTTGGGAGCCCGACACCATCTCGTTATTTATAATGGGATGAGACGGTGGCAGGATTCAGGAGCACTGACATGCTTTCCACGATCAGGGGAGGTAGCACAGTGGACTACCATCATGGGATCCATGGAGACCACACAGGCAGTGACATCTTTCACCATCCCCCCCTGTCCTATTGGTGTGGATCACACGTACCTCTTGCTGTCACTGGCGAGCTCCACACCAGCAACCACACAGCCCACACAGGCATCACATACCACTTTGTACTTCACCCATGACTTGGCAGACATATGAGCATCATGTATATGACGGGCTACTCCAGATGGATCCCTTGTCACCTCTAGACACACTCACCACTCAGCTGTCATCTCTACTACATACGGCCGCCACCCGTAGCTTCCCCCATCATACACGCATTGCACGCACAAATAGATCTGGGAGCATGCCCCAGAATCGGTGGTATGATGATGAGTGCAGAGAGCGATACAGACACCTCCGTGCCCAAAGAGCACTGGGGACCATTCTACAGAGACAGGAGAGCCGACAGATAAGGACCCTCACATGCCGTAAGAGGCCTGCATATGAGGAGGCACAGTACTGGGATATATACCACCTACTCAAGAGATACAGCCACTGCATGGCGCAATATGAGAGAGCCTCGCCCTTGTACCCCGATTGAGGATCCACACATGGTACACATATGCAAAGAGCCTCTACCATATCCCTCAGCAACCGCCCATACCACAGCCACAGGAGCCCCGCCCTACCACCTCTACTTTCTTTACCGCCTCGATGGTAGAGAGAGCTATCCGCCGGTTACAGCATGGGAGATCGGCTGACCACACAGGTATACAGAGTGAGCATCTTATTTATGCAACTGACACACTGGCACCCTTTGTTGCTCACCTCTTTAATAGGGCACTAGTGGAGGGCCTACCAGCTGAGTGGACTATGCACACCATCGTGCCTCTCCACAAAGCGGGAGACATGCTAGACCCCAGCAACTATAGGACTATCATGATTGGTCATACATTGGCCAAACTTTATGGCGCAGTGCTCAAGGCAGAGTTGAGCTCATATGCAGAGAAGGAGGGACTGCGAGCACTAGGGCAGGCTGGATTCCAACGAGCTTTCTCCATTTTGACCATATATTCACTTTGAGATGTCTAATTGATCAGGCTAGGGCACGGGAGAGGAGATTATACCCCGCTGCTTTGTGGATTTCCACAAAGCATTTGACACGGTGCCACGAGAGAGACTCTTCCAGCACCTCCAGTCCTTGGGGATCCCATCAGAGATGGTTTGGGGCATCTATGCTTTATATGAGCAGGTCCTCGAGCGCATACGATGCCCCGGGGGGCTATCTGATGTTATTGCTTGCACCATAGGTGTGAAGCAAGGATGCCCACTCTCTCCTACACTATTTGGGCTATACATCGATGAGGTGGCTGACTTCATTGCTCACGATGGTGGGGACGGGGTAGACATCTCAGGTACCACAATCCACATTATGCTATATGCAGATGATATTATTTTGGTCTCTGAGTCTCGGATGGGACTGCAGCATCATCTCCATGCACTCGATGACTTCTGCACACAGAGGGGACTTACAGTGAACCTTGGGAAAACCAAGGTCATGATTTTCCACACCTCAGGGCCGGTTCGAGGACAGGCCATCTTCACACTAGCAGGAGGACAGGTAGAGGTGGTAGACTCATGTGTACTTGGGGATTACATTTGCGACTCCGCCAGGAAGATTTACTATGGCACAAGCAGCCAGGGATAGACTCACACGAGGGTATATGCAGCTCTGGCCATGCTAGAGAGACACTGTCACCAGGCACACTTCCAGGAGCCCCGCACGAAGGGGTGGTTGTTTGACACACTAGTCACCCCTACTTTGATGTATGCTGTAGTAGTATGGGCACCTAGGCTCGCCACCTCCACATGGTCTCAGATAGAGAGGCCTCACATTCTCATGCTCTCACGCGCAGCAAACCCTCTGTCCCACATGACATTGTCCGGGCAGAGTTTGCTGCACCTCCCATGCTAGTAGAGGCCCTCTTCCAGACGATCTGCTTCATTCAGAGGATCAGAGATATGCCATCAGATCGACTCTCACATAGAGCTTTTGAGGCGTCCAGGCAGCTCGCAAAGAGTGGAGATAGGAAATCATGGTATTCACAGATGATACAGTGGCTCACTCAGCATGGTCTCAACATAGATCACCTGCCACCTTTCGAGTATGATATACATGCACCACACATCCAGCTCTCTCACGGTGAGAGGAACAGAGTCCTTCGGCAAGATTTGTGGCAGCAATACACTCAAGAGACTTGGATTACACCCAGTCAGCCTCCTCTACTGCCGAAGATGCTATACTATAGAGATCAGTTTATGTGTATCTCAGCGGATGGATTCATACGGAGACCTCGATACATGGATACATACATGCCACACAGGGTCAGAGTGGCCATTGGTCAGCTTAGAGTATCATCACATCAGCTTGAGATAGAGGCTGGTCGAGCATCACGCCTCCCCCGTACTGAGAGATATGCAGACTCTGTCAGGAGGAGATAAGAGAGCGAGGAGCACTTTGTATGTAGATGCAGAGCATACAGCACTGTTCGAGAGAGATACCCCACTTTCTTCAAGGAGCCCCACTCATTGCGCCAGATCATGGAGTCGGCAGACCATCGCCGATTCGGGCAGTTCCTGACAGAGATACAACGACACAGAGAGACACTACTACAGACACAGACGACACAGGGAGGTAGGCAGCATTCCCAGATTACAGATTTCTTTCAAAGAGCTACGCCACCACCCCCACCACCACCAAAACAAGGGGTCACACTTAAGCGCACAGAGGATCTCCGAGCTCGACGGAGACAAAGAGCACCAGGCTACCAGACCCCCAGACTTCATCAGAGAGAGATCACTCAGATCCGGTCTCACCACCAGCTTTATGTCCAGGAGAGGCTCACACATTTTCGATCAGATCTAGGGAGGATCCTACAAGAGGTCTTTGCCCCTCCCCCATTGATGTACACCATCCTACATCCCCAGTATGGTACTGGATGGAGCTAGCTAGATTTGCATAGCATGATTGTATACCCGATGCATACAATACTGCACATTGAGCCCCTAGTGATAGAGCTCCATCCATCCCTTGTTAGTTTTGATGGTCCACTCTCCCATTGATCCTTAGCTTTTCAGTTTTTAGCTTTTTAGCTATGTACCTTGTACCTTTTTCTATTATCTGGATACCCAAAGGACATTGATAGTTGTATATTGTTTTGTCTCATAGGCCGACTTTGGCCTCTAGTAGACGTTAATAAAGCTTTCTCTCTCTCTCTCTCTCTCTCTCTCTCTCTCTCTCTCTCTTTGTGCTCATGGAGTTGTTATTCAACACGTCCCATGTTTGAATCTCACTCCCGTAGGATAGATCATATTTGGTCTCTTGGGATTGTTCCTACAACGTTAAAAAAAGTTGCTTCTTCTTCTTCTCTCTGTGTAGCCACCAAGGGTGCCCACATGGTGGACCATCAACCACACCAGACCGTCCACTTCAACGGACCATCCACCACAACATGATGTGGCAGTGACCGTGGCAATGAGTCAACGGAGGCCCCCAACATTGGATCATCAAGTGGAGACGCACCACCACAACGGACACAAGGAGGTGCATTGAAGGCTCCAACGTCACCAACTGACACTCCATCGCATCTCCACCAACTGACACTCCACCTCATCTCCAGAGATGGGAGATTCCACCAAAGGCTATGCTGCCACCAAAAGCATCTACCAAGGATAGGAGATGCCATGGACTCCACCTCAAGCATATATGGCCCTCATCCCACCTTAGAGGACATCCTTATCCTGCAGCCTTATCTCACTTGGAGGACATCCTCATGCTTATCCTTCATACCACTGTGTACCCTTGTTCTATCATCAGCTTGAGCTGTGTCGTCCTCTTCACTGTGACCTTTGTTGAGTGTGCATGGTATAGTGAAGGACATGTATCAGTGTTCTATGAGTAGTGCAAGTGTTCTAGTTTCTTCCGCAGTCTCGTCTCTCCTTGTGTTGTGTTCTGCCGCATAGTGTCTTCTGTATTGTGCCATGAGCGTCGAGCACTCCGGACATACTGTCCAGAGAAGAGCCACCACGTCGTGTGCCGGGCAGCCAGCCCTGCTACAAGTACACTAAAATTTGGCACGCCCGGTGGGACTCTCAAAACTGGGAGTCCTGATAGCTCATTTTCCTTGCGATGCGTCCTCTTTTTGTTTCGTCCTCTTTCCGTGTCGTATTGCATCCTCTTTCTGTGTTGCGTCCTCTTTCCGTGTCGTATTGCGTCCTCTTTCCGTGTCGTATTGCGTCCTCTTTCTGTGTTGCGTCCTCTTTGTATGTCCAATATACGCTCCCATGGTAGTCCGGTGAGTCCATCCAAAAGTCCCCTCTCAATACGTTGCTACAGTCAGAAGAGGTTCAGCTACTTGCCACCCACGGATCCTCCTCCACCCCTTTCTATGGCGGCTAACCTTGGTAACCCCACCCTTAGAAAGGCGGGAGGCCAAGCCAACCCTCCTGGTCCAACCAATCCTCTTGGCGCAGCGTCAAGCTTCCCACCTTCAAAGGATCATCCACTGAGGATGTGGATGACCACATCCGACGGTTCATTTCCATTTGTAAGAGCCGAGGTCTTGAGTGGGAGGATGCCTTGTTGGTGCTCTTTTCGTCCACTCTCCAAGGTTCTCCAAACAAGTGGTTCAGTCAATTTCCAATCGACCACTTTACAGACTGGACCACTCTATTCCGTCCCGGTAACTATGAGGACCGCATTATCCAAGAGATAGGGAAGCTCCAACTGCTACTAGGGAAGAGAGTGTCAGAACTCATGACATGGACCACAGTGCTGGTGGCCCATTTACCGACTTACCTTGGTGACTTCATGCTGCGTCAGTGGGTGACACAACCTTACCCAGATCCACCTAGCAGAAGATTTGGGAGTCAGTCCACACCAACAACATTGTTGGAATTCCAAGAGCTAGCCTCCCAACTTGCAAATGCACGACTTATGTTTGAGCGTGATGTTGGCTTTACACATCCAACAATGACACAATTGGATGACCTGGTGGCTCAGCTGAAGCGGGAGCTGGATCCTAGTGAGGAAAGTACCTTGCTCCAGCTCAAAAGGGAGATTGAAGACTTGAAGACCCAACTGTTGGTCATGACCACTCTCGGCTAGTTCAGGTGTGAACACAGCTTACTCACGAGCACTTTTTCCCTGACTGGACACAGGTTTTTCCCCGTGTGAACACGTGTGTTGGGCACTTTGCCCTAGGCTTCTTTATGTACTCACATTGTACTTTTGATATCATAATTGAGTACATCTTTTCCAGCACTCTTGAGCTTCACAAGTTCTTCTCTCTCTTGCATTTTGTGTGTGTGTGTGTGTGTGTCTGTGTGCAGGCTTCTTCCCCCATACCCAACATTGGTATCAGAGCCTGGTTAGGGTTAGGGTTAGGGATAGGGTTTGCCCCCTACTGCCATTCAGAGCTTGAGCTTCAGCCTATTGGGATTAGGGTTTTACTGTTTAGGGTTAGGGTTTCGCCCTCAGCCGCCCTACTGCCGCCCTCAGCTGCCCGCCGCCGCCGCCGCCGCCGCCGCCACCACCCTCAGCCGCCTCTGTAGTCGCCTTCAAATCCGTCACTGCCCCTGTGCCTCGCCGCCGCTCAGATCTGAGTCACCCATCTACAGATCGGCCTTGCATCGTCGTCATCATCTGCCTTGCGCCGCCGCCGGCCAGATCTACCATCGCCGTTGTCGGCCAGCACTGTGCGCTGCGCCGCCGCCGCCGCCACTTCCATCACCGACGCCAGATCTGTGCTCGCCACCCTGTTTTGCGCTGCACCACTGTACCTGCACCATACGCCGCCTAGATCTGACGCCGGCCTGACCTGTGCTGTGCAATCCTCCATCTCAAGGACATCCTTCTTCCATAGGACATTCTCTGTCCACTTACCAACCTTCCTCTTGGGTGTCCGTCGCATCCCCAACACCTACCCATGAGGCACCATCCACTACAGTGGTCACCTGATCACAAAGGAAGGCCATCCCTCAAGAGCAACAAGGGGATGAGCTAAATGATAAACCTCTGCCCGTACTCCGCACAGTCATAGATCAATCCTTCTTGAAGGCCTTCAAGGACCTCCATAGCCAACCATCCATGTCCGACAACCCACCTACCCCTTTCCTTCCACATTCCAAACTAGAGCCCACACCTTTCTCTGTGGAAGATTTCCCCAAGGGAAATACCATGTCAGTGAACCTCTTTAATGTGCTCCGGATTAGCCCAAAGGTCTGATAATGTCTCCGTACACTATTGGAGCACACCCACCAATTCTAGTGGTGGGCAATATGGTGGGTTTCCCCTTCCTTCCGGTGTTTCCGGTTGCATGGGTATCAACTGTGCCAATCCCTCTCTTACAGACTACTGGATCCCCCGCCTCTCTGTGGAGATTCATGGTACCCCACTTTCTGGGGTAATTGTCAACGGTGACGCTCTAGGGTGAACCTCATGCCGGAATTCACACTCCATGCAATGCCCCAAGGTGACGCGGCGAGCCAACTTCTGTGTTCGGATGGCCGACCAACTGTCACAAACCCCTATATTCTAGGGACATGCAGATGCGTGTCAGGCCTAGAAACATGCGGATGCATGTATGTATTATACCTGGGCATGTGTATGGATCATATGAGTGGATGCATATGAGTCCAAGGACATGGCAGGACATTTGTGGACTTTCGGGCGGTGCCCGTGTGGATTCCGGCCATGCACACATGGTGTGTTATGATGGCAGGCGGAATATTTTCAAGTACAAGAATGATGATAGGTGGTTCTCCAAGTTTACATGTGCACAATGTATAAATGATGCATGCCATAACTTTATTTTACTTTGTGTGACATTGTCTTGCTGCTTGGACAATGCTTGTTATTTTGGCTTGTGAAGTCCGAGGGACTGGGGACGCCCGGGCACCTTGTGGACACGTGTGTGCACTCCTGTTTGGGCCTAAAATTGTGGGCTTATGGGTTTTGCAGGTGGTAAGTGCGTCCACACTCAATTTACAGCTTACTTCATTTACTACTAAGGTTTATTGGTTTGCAGGTCCACACTCATTAATAAGTGGCCGGACAACTTATAATGCGTTCGCATTTGGTTGGACCAAAATTAATGAAGTCCGGACAGCTTATGGCCATTTCCCATTTGGTTGGACCTAAACTTATAGAAACAGGACAAATGGAGCACTATGGGCTGGACACCTACCTGGACACCTTATGGGGACACATGTCAGCCAGCATGTGTACCCACCAGGACCCTGAGGTGGCACCTGAAAAGGGTGCCTCCCTCAAGAGGCCCTTTTGGGCTGTTTTACTCATTATTCAACATATTGGAGAGCTGGTTGGAGCTTTGGGAGTTGCTACAGGGCTGGTTGCTTGCTTCCCGGACTCACACAAGCTTGGACAACGATCCCCACACTCTTCTAAAGGGCTGGTTGGTAAATTTCAGACCTGCAATTTCTGGTTATTGCGAGTTTTGGGCTGGTTACAGGTGTCCAAAGTCAACTTGGATAGTACAGGACAGCTCTAGGGACCTCCACAGGGCTGTAGGACCCTTTACAGGTGGATTTCTCGCGACAGAAAGTTGCTGTTTTGGACTGGTTATTGCACAAAACAGGCCGGACATCAATGGAATATGTGAGCATGGATGTGTCTCAAGGATTCCTGGTATAGCAGGTGCTTAGGGCAAGCATTGGGGACACTTGCTCGCGGAGAACACAGGTTTCTGGATCAGTTTCTCGCGTGGAAACAGGGCCTAAAGATCCATTTACATCTTGTGCAAGGCGGAGTACCTATGAGGATTGTGATACTCTTGTGCAGGGCGGATGTACCTGTGAAGAGGCTTGTGTAGGGCGGATGTACCTGTGTGTAGGGCGGATGTACCTACAGATTCTCTTGTTTGAAATGTATTCATTCATAATGTATTTGGAAGAATCAGGTGCAGGCTGGTGGTGAATCCCCAGGCACCCGTAATCTTGTACTTTGCAGACACTTTTGGTAATATAACCTAAAGGGGGGGGGGGGGGGGGGGGGGGGTCAGCCTATCATCGGCCCCTTTATGTGGTGTACTGTCATTTTCAGCTTTGTGGTTGTAATGCTCAAGTGTTAAGTGCTCAGAATCTTGTTCACATTTATACGATTCCAATACACGTGTCCGCCTCCCGTTACATTGGTATCAGAGCTCAGTTTTTCCCCTCATTGGAAAACGGTCCGAGGCTTGGAATCATAACTTGTGACCTGATTTGAGTGTCATGGACAGCCACATTTCTGACAGTGTGGAGAACACACAGGACCGTGAATTTCATGGTACAAGGGATGCAAGAGATGCTGCAGGCAATGATGTCTATGGAGATGCAGGTACTCATGACACTATGCATTCTGATTTGGAATCTTTGAGGCGTCAAGTGCGACCCTATAGGGATGAAACCGAAGAGCTCAGGTCATTGAAAAATGACCCGGATGTACAAAGGGTGTTGGCTGCAAAGGCAAAGGCTTCGGTCCATGAAGTCACTTTTGAAGCAATTGCAAAGGAAATGGATGTTGAGAAACCCCGAGAGCTTGCACTTGCATACCTAATGGTTAAGGGTGATGTATACACCGAAGCAGATGGTAGACTGGCTTTCAAGAAGCCACCCCTTATGGCTGCCCGTGATGGTGCACATGATGCACAACAAGCAGGAAGAGCACAGCAAGTGCCAAATGCTGAAAGGACAAGAGTCCCTGGTGCTAGGCTTGATGCAGGTCAAGAGGAGTAAGGATGAGGGATCCTCTACTCATTCCCGCTTTGCTCCAAGAAGACATATCCGTTCTCGTGTTGAGCTTTCCACTCATTCGGAGAGTGTGGCTCAAGAGAGAACGAAGAGGGATCGTGAATCTTCATCGCGGCATCATCACCATGGAGATGAACAGGATGTACATAGGGATGCACATAGAAGGAAGAAGCCTCGAGAGCTCAAGTCCGGTGACAAGGATGTAAAGTTTGAAAACTTTCAGGGACGGATGGACTCTACCAAAGCACTTGCTTTCATTAGACAGTTTGAGATAGCTTTTTGCAATGAAGACTGTTCGGAAAAGTCTATGCTCAGGCATGTGAGAATGCATCTCAAGGATACGGCAAGTGATTGGTGGCTTGCAAAAATACTTGATGGAAGTGCTGCCCCAACTTGGTCTTCTTTCAAAATTCAGTTTTATGATCAATTCTTACCACCAAACTTTGCAAAGGATGTGCGCAAGGAGTGGGATTGACTGTCCCAAGATGAGGGAGAGTTCGTTGCTTCATACATAGCAAAGTTTTGGAAAGTCCTTCTCAAGGTTATTCCCTTCATGAAGATTGGAGAGGACGAGAAGAAGAGAAAGTTTGAATCGGGGCTCCATCACATCATCCAACAAAGCTTGGGAGTGTACCCAAATAAGACCATACAAGAGCTTATACACTCAGCCATGATTGCGGAGAACTTGCACATGAAAGCACCCACAAATAAGCCATTTGCAGGTCAAAACCACCTAAGAATGCTCCCAAAGATGGCCGAGATGCAAAGGATGGCTCCGAAAAGAAGCCGGGGGGGGGTAAACGCCACAATTTTGGGCTCTCAAAACAGCAATTGGAAGAGTACAGGAAGGCTGAAAAATGCTTTAAGTGTGGCACTAAAGATCATATATATCCTAAATGCCCACAGAATCCTAAGAATGCTGAGCCTAATGTGGAAAAGCCTCTTGTGAATGTTGTACCCGATGTGCAGGGTAATACAGGGCATGAGCCCAAGAGTAGAGTCATATGCAAGGCTTGGGGCAAATTGAAGGATCAGCCCGCTTTGTTTCTTTTTGATGATGCTTCCACAGATAACTTTATATCCGTACAGATGGCTGCTGCCATAGGTCCCAATGTGGAAGACATGGGAATGCAAATGAATGCAGATGCCGCCTTTGAGGGCAAACAGGTTGATGTAACTCCGGTCATTGGTTAGCTCCGTGTACATATACAGGACTACCTCGACCATGAGAGCTTTTTAGTGGCTCCTCTTACAGGTTGTGATGTTTTGTTGGGGATGCCCTGGCATCACCGTTTAGAGCCTATTAAGGCTTACAAAGAGAAGAAAATCAGCTTTGTACATAGAGGCCGTGAGCACTCTATAGATGCTGGTACTACTGGAAGTACCATACCTCTTGTAAGCCATGTACAAATTAATAAGGCAATAAAGAAATCAGCTTGTTCTTACTTGGTTTTTGTACGTGATACCATTGAACATTCTAGTGTTGATGTTACTGCATTAGATCAAGACAAGCTTAACTTTTTGAATGAGTTCAAAGATTGTTTTGCAAATGCTTTGCCAGCAAGGTTGCCACCCGAGAGGCAGGAAGATCATTGCATAGATCTAATTCCCGGTAGCTCTCCACCTAATAGGCCACCATACAAGGTGAGTGCTAGTCAACAAGAAGAGATTATGGCACAGGTGAATGAACTTTTGGAAAAGGGTTTGATTCGGCCTAGTTTCTCGCCATATTGCTCGCCGGTACTTCTTGTTCAAAAGAAGGATGGTACTTACAAGATGTGTGTTGATTACCGTGCCCTCGATAAGATAACCATCAAGAATCGGTTTCCGATTCCGCGCATTGATGACATCTTGGACAAGCTTGAAGGTTCGGCATGTTTCAGCCGAATAGACCTCAAGAGTGGGTATCATCAAGTGAGAGTGGCACCTACAAGACTGCATTTAGGACAGCCTTTGGTCTTTATGAGTTTTTGGTCGTGTCTTTTGGCCTTACAAATGCACCCGCTACCTTCAATAGGATGATGGACAGGGTGTTTAGAAAGCATAGAAAGTTCACGGGTATATTCTTTGATAACATTATTGTATTCTCAAAGAATGAAGCCCAGCATCGTGAGCACCTGGCTATTGTGTTTAAAGAGCTTAAGGAAAATCAGCTCTACATAAATGCAAAAAAGAGTGAATTCTTCCTCCCAGAGATTCACTATCTTGGTCACATTGTATCAAAGGATGGTGTGCGCATGGATCCCGCAAAGATACAAGCCATGCAAGAATGGCCAGAGCTGAAATCAGTCCATGAAGTGAGGAGCTTCCTTGGTTTATGTGCTTACTACAGGAGGTTCGTCAAGCATTTTGCTTTTATTGCCGCTCCGTTACATGAGTTAACGAAGAAGAAAGCAATCTTTAAATGGACACAAGAAGAGAGATGCCTTTCAAAAGTTGAAGAGTGCAATCATCTCGGGACCGATACTCATTATTCCGGATTTGCACAAACCTTTTGTGGTGGAATGTGATGCATGTGGGGACTGCATAGGGGCTGTTTTGAACCAAGAAGGACATGCCATTGCCTATGAGAGTAGACGCTTGCAACATGCAGAGCTTCACTTACAGGTTTATGAGAAGGAGTTGTTGGCTGTAATTCATGCCCTTACTATTTGGAAACACTATCTTTTAGGGGCTGATTTTATAGTCAAAACTGATCATCAAAGTTTGAGATACTTTTTGACTCAAAGTAAGCTCTCAGAGAAGCATATGAGATGGGCAAATTTCCTCTCAATGTTTCATTTTCAGATTTTACACACTCCAGGGAAAAAGAATGTGGTGGCAGATGCCTTCTCTAGACGACCACAGGTTCATGCTATTACAGTTGCATACCATGAGGACTTATCGGATATGCGTGATACTTATCATCTGGATGAGGATTTTGCACATGTATGGGCTGATTTGCAAGAGGGTATTGCTGTCCCATCTTATGTCATAAGAGATGGATATCTCATGATGCAAAATCGTATGTGTGTGGTAAAGAACCTTCGCCATAAGGTTATGGATGAGTGCCATGCTCCTCCATATGCAGGTCATAGAGGCATTTTGGCCACAGCACAAGCTTTGGAGAGGTATTTCTTTTGGCCAGATATTCGCAAGGATATTGAAGCATATGTATGTGAATGTATGGTATGTCAAAAGGTCAAGTTTGACCGACATAAAGCACCTGGATTGCTTCAGCCTTTGCCTATATCAAATGAACCATGGGAAAGCATTGCTATGGATTTCATTATGGATTTGCCAAGGACGCCACAGGGAAATGATGCTATTTGGACCATCATTGACAGGTTCAGCAAGCAGGCACATTTCATTCCCGTGCGCAAGACAATAAAGCCAGATCATATGGCTAGGATGTTTTTGGCACAGATATTCAAACACCATGGCATGCCTAAATCTATTGTGGGGGATAGAGATCCTAGAACCACAAGCTTATTTTGGCGCGCATTGTTTGACAATATGGTTACAAAGCTGAACTTCTCATCAGCTTACCATCCACAGACAGACGGGCAAAGTGAAATAGCAAATTCAGCCGTCACGGGCAAAGTGAAATAGCAAATTCAGCCGTCCTCGACTTGCTGAAATCTTATGTATCCGACCGCAAATCGGATTGGGAGAAGTATTTACCACTTGTGGAGTTTGCCTACAACAATACGGTACATACTTCTACGGGCAAGGCGCCCTTTGAGATTATCTATGGCAAGGTGGTACTACCACCCATCCTTCGTACAAAGGATGAGATTTTTGCAGCAAATGAGTATGTCAGAGACTTGGATACTGCATTTGCACAGGTACGGACAGCCATAGAGAGGTCTCAAACCAAGAATAAAAAGGCAGCTGATAAGCATAGAAGGGATGTACAATTCAAACAAGGTGATTGGGTCTTGCTGAAATTTGAAAAGGCACGCCTTCGGAAGAGGCCAGGGAAAGAGGGAAAATAACCTAAGCTTTCCAACAGGTACTATGGACCTTTTCAGATCTTGGAGAAGATCAATGATGTTGCATTGCGGCTTGTACTCCCAGATCATTGGAACATGCATAATGCTTTTCATGTGAGCCTATTGAGGCCTTATGTGGGACCGACAGCGTTTGAGCCGGTTTTGGAAGACCCACCCGAGGTGGATGAGCTGGAAGAGATTCTTCAACCTGAACAGATTGTTTTTCACAAGGAACGAAAGCTTGCGGGAGGCAAACTTGTTCGTAGGTACCTTGTGAAGTTCAAGAATTATTCAGCTTTGGATGCGAAATGGATGGATGAGGCCTACTTCGAGGATTACCCAGATCTTTTGAAGGCCTATCTGGAGGCTTTTCAGTTGCGGTCAACTGAAAAAAAGCCGGGGGGAATGTCACAAACCCCTATATTCTAGGGACATGCAGATGCGTGTCAGGCCTAGAAACATGCGGATGCATGTATGTATTATACCTGGGCATGTGTATGGATCATATGAGTGGATGCATATGAGTCCAAGGACATGGCAGGACATTTGTGGACTTTCGGGCGATGCCCGTGTGGATTCCGGCCATGCACACATGGTGTGTTATGATGGCAGGCGGAATACTTTCAAGTACAAGAATGATGATAGGTGGTTCTCCAAGTTTACATGTGCACAATGCATAAATGATGCATGCCATAACTTTATTTTACTTTGTGTGACATTGTCTTGCTGCCTGGACAATGCTTGTTATTTTGGCTTGTGAAGTCCGAGGGACCGGGGACACCCGGGCACCTTGTGGACACGTGTGTGCACTCCTGTTTGGGCCTAAAACTGTGGGCTTATGGGTTTTGCAGGTGGTAAGCGCGTCCACACTCAATTTACAGCTTACTTCATTTACTACTAAGGTTTTTTGGTTTGCAAGTCCACACTCATTAATAAGTGGCCAGACAACTTATAATGCGTTCGCATTTGGTTGGACCAAAATTAATGAAGTCCAAACAGCTTATGGCCATTTCCCATTTGGTTGGACCTAAACTTATAGAAACAGGACAAATGGAGCACTATGGCTGGACACCTACCTGGACACCTTATGGGGACACATGTCAGCCAGCATATGTACCCACCAGGCCCTTGAGGTGGCACCTGAAAAGGGCGCCTCCCTCAAGAGGCCCTTTTGGGCTGTTTTACTCATTATTCAACATATTGGAGAGCTAGTTGGAGCTTTGGGAGTTGCTACAGGGCTGGTTGCTTGCTTCCTGGACTCACACAAGCTTGGACAACGATCCCCACACTCTTCTAAAGGGCTGGTTGGTAAATTTCAGACCTGCAATTTCTGGTTATTGCAAGTTTTGGGCTGGTTACAGGTGTCCAAAGTCAACTTGGACAGTACAGGACAGCTCTAGGGACCTCCACAGGGCTGTAGGACCCTTTACAGGTGGATTTCTCGCGACAGAAAGTTGCTGTTTTGGACTGGTTATTGCACAAAATAGGCCGGATAGCAATGGAATATGTGAGCATGGATGTGTCTCAAGGATTCCTGGTATAGCAGGTGCTTAGGGCAAGCATTGGGGACACTTGCTCGCGGAGAACACAGGTTTCTGGATCAGTTTCTCGCGTGGAAACAGGGCCTAAAGATCCATTTACATCTTGTGCAGGGCGGAGTATCTGTGAGGATTGTGATACTCTTGTGCAGGGCGGATGTACCTGTGAAGAGGCTTGTGTAGGGCGGATGTACCTGTGTGTAGGGCGGATGTACCTATAGATTCTCTTGTTTGAAATGTATTCATTCATAATGTATTTGGAAGAATCAGGTGCAGGCTGGTGGTGAATCCCCAGGCACCCGTAATCTTGTACCTCTTTTGGTAATATAACCTAAAGGGGGGGGGTCAGCCTATCATCGGCCCCTTTATGTGGTGTACTGTCATTTTCAGCTTTGTGGTTGTAATGCTCAAGTGTTAAGTGCTCAGAATCTTGTTCACATTTATACGATTCCAATACACGCGCCCGCCTCTCGTTACACCAACCCTATCGGCCTAGTGGAAGGAGTCACTGTAGTCATCCAAGGGATTCCATTCTTACTCAACTTTGTGGTGATCAAGCTTCCTACAGAGTGCCTACTCTTTACTCATTGGTCGTCCATGGCTAAGGAGTATAGGTATTCTACACGATTGGGATTCCGACCGATTGTGGATTCCTCAGGAGCATGGCCCACAGAAACTCAAAATGGACGAAGGTCTAGATCAAGGAATCCGTGGTGCCACAATATATCTCATTTCTTCTTCCAACCCTCCTACAACCACTTCTTCGCCGACGACAAAAGAAGGCCTTATTCCCCATGGCGATCAATCGGAACTACTTGACTGCCTCTAGGCCGCGGAAGGCCTAACATCCTACATGTTGAGGTACCACACGCTTTAACCACACTCTCTGAGCACTATGAGGCTTTGGGCCTAGGAGAACCCATCACAGGTTGCCACAGAGGATGGAAGATGGCCAAATCCCTCCCCAAGGCAGAACAACTCCCCACAACAACTCCAATCACTGCCCCAAGGAATCAACAGTGAGACCAACCACAGGTGTCTGAGGACACACCAACTTTCCTAGTGAGCGAGTGTCCTAAGTCTTGGAGGAAAGATCACTATGGCACATTCCCAATTTACCACCAGCTTGCCCACAACCGCGACCTCCTCTCTAAAGCAGTTGAGACAAGGGAACCGCTCAACCTTCCATCTTGCCAGGACTGTCTAGGAATTCAACCTGAACAATTCCAAGGAGCCCTGTCCCATCCTCTTCGCTTCTTGGTTGTGGGAGCATCCTGCCCTCCTCGATCAAGCTGTTGCCTTCTTCCAATCCTATAAGGATGTCTTTGCATGGACATACAAGGACTTGGAAGGTGTTCTAGCTGCCATTGGTTTCCACGCCATTCCTCTCCATTTTCCACGCCATTCCTCTCCAGGGGGCACTCGACCCATTCATGGGTGCGTCTACAAGCTCAACCCAAAGTACATAGAGGCTGTCAAAGTAGAGTTGGAAAAGATGGAGGACACTGTAACTTGGTTGAACACAATGCTAATCTTGGTTGAACACAATGCTAATCAATACACTTAAATACACTAAGATTTGAAGGACACTTGCTCAAATACAAGAAGTAAATTGCTGAATTGACAAGAGACACACAATGAGCCGGAACGGCCGACCCCTCCCTTGAGTAAATTGTATTACTATTGGAGAAATTCAATACATAGCTTCACGGGCATCCATTGCCAAATCCTCCATGCCAATGCATATGAAATTCAGCATTTAGAAAACAATGGTATGTCGATGTAGATCACCAAGGAGTTGCCTTGATGCCCGGCCCGACTTCAGTGCCCATATTCTCTACCATTGGCTCTATGTTCTACCAAGCAAGGTAGCAACATCTTCAAGAGCACATAGGACAAGAGAAATATATTCTACACAGGGCGGCTAAACAAGGAGTCCTGCCCTTCTACTGAATAAGTAATGACAACACATTGTCCAATTAGCTTACCAGTCTTCATAGAGGTTGTTGCAAGCGGAAGCCTTCGCGTTGGAAGCTTTAGAAGTGTTGATATCTTCGATTTGCCGCAATCCTTCGCGACAAAAGTCTTCAAGAGGATGAAGGGAACCCTGGGAAAGCTTCCCCTATGGTTCAACTTGAGAAAGGAAGGCTGAAATTAGGGTTTTCAGCAAAAAGACCAGAAATTACAGCAAAAAGGAGAGCTGTTTTGCTGAATTTCAGTCATTGGGAGTGAGTAGGAGAGTGATTAGCACTTGGAAACACTCTTGGAAGCTTGGAAAACACCCTAGCAAGTTGAGTATGGCTATGGAGAGCTTGGAAATGGAGAGAAATGGTGGAAAAACAGAGTTTTCAGTCTCCAAAAATCCTCATGAAGAGAAAACACGAATTTTCTCTTAATAAGTGAATTGGGGTCCAATCAGGTGAAGGGACATAGGGAGATGCCCATTTATGAGTAAAAGGGGAGGATCAGGTCCTGGACATTGAGTCTTGTCCGCCTCGGGACTTCAGTGAGTGTGAACTTGGAAGCGGTCATAATTTATAAGTGACTTTTGGGCGCCCAAACTTTAATGAAGTGGGAACGCACTCACTTATAAATATTGGCCAAGTCCTAAGGGCTATTTGAGCCTAGATTGGGTAATACTTACCACCTGTTCACATGCCACACAACCATGTCAGCAGACAGTTTCACACGCACAGTTCACGGGCGGGCGTTCCCTAGCCCGGAACTACACATAGGTCATGCAGGCATGAAAACAGCATGCAATTTCATTTTCAGGCAAGCACATAAAGATGCTATGCAATGCAGCATTGGCATGAGCAATTTCCGTTCATGAAACCATATAAGACCAGGCGTTTCCAGGCAAGTATATGCGATACCAGACCCAGTGGAAAGCCAATCCTCCAGGCGTTTCTGGGCATGTACACAAAGGCACAAGTTCCAGCGGAAAGCCAAGTCCTCTAGATATTCCGAGCATGATAACATCAAGTCCCAGCGGAATATCATATCCAACTATACAGCATGACACTTGTCAATCACATGCATAGGCACATTCCATAAGCCATGGACACCAATCCAATATGTACATAGTGTGAAAGCAAGAGTGAACCATTCGGGTGGCCAAATGGTGACATTCCCCCCCGCTTCTAAACAGTTGTCCGCAACTGAAATGCATCCAAATATGTCTGAAGCACATGCGGGTAATATTTGAAGAACTCTTCATCTACCCATTTAGCATCAATGGGAAGACAGTTCCTAAACTTCACAAGGTAATGCCTCAACTTTGCCTGCAGCAAGCTTGCGTTCCTTGTGATACACAATCTGCTCTGGCTGCAAGATCTCCTCAAGCTCATCCACTTCTGGTGGATCCTCAATGACCATTTCACTGGGCTCCGGCCCTACATACTTGCGAAGGAGACTCACATGAAAAGCATTGTGTATGTGCCAATGACTAGGTAATGCAAATCTGAAAGCCACTTCATTGATCTTCTCGATCACTCGAAAAGGCCCATTGTACCTGGTTGCAAGCTTAGGATATGCACCCTCTTTGCCAGGCCTCTTTGCAAGTCTTGCTTTCTCAAATTTCAGCAATACCCAATCATTCTCTTTAACATCTAATTGCCTTCTATGCTTGTCGGCAGCCTTTTTATGCTTGTCTTGTGACCTTGCAATGGCTGTCCGCACCTAAGCAAAAGCAATATCTAAGTCTCTTACATACTCATCAGCTGCTGCAAATATCTCATCCTTTGTGCGAAGGATGGGTGGCAAAACCACCTTACCATAAATAATCTCAAACGAGGCCTTTCCCGTAGATGCATGTACTGTGTTGTTGTATGCAAATTCCACAAGTGGTAAGTACTTCTCCCAAGAAGACTTCTGATCCGCCACATAACATTTCAAGAGATCCAACACAGCTGAATTTGCAGCCTCACTTTGCCCATCCCTTTGAGGGTGATAAGCTGATGAGAAGTTCAATTTGGTGCCCATATTATCAAATAAGGCCCGCCAAAACAGACTTGTAGTCCTGGGATCTCTATCCCCCACAATGGACTTCGGCATTCCATGATGTTTGAACACTTGTGCAAGATATATTTTAACCATATGCTCACCTTTGATGGTCTTTTTGACCGGCAAGAAATGAGCTTGCTTGCTAAACCTGTCCACAATTATCCAAATTGCATCATTACCCTGTTGGGTACGTGGCAAGTCCATAATGAAATCCATTGTAATACTTTCCCATGACTGCGTGGGAATAGGCAATGGCTGAAGCAAACCTGGTGCCTTTTGCCTATCAAATTTGACCTTTTGACAGGTGATACATGCACGTACATGTGCCTCTATGTCCTTCCGCATACCTGGCCAAAAGAAATACCGCTCAATCATGTGTAGTAGGCATTATGCCTCTATGACCAGCATATGGAGGAGCATGGCACTCATCCAAAACCTTTTGTCTAATGTCAGACACCACACATAGGCAATTATCTTTCATGAGATAACCCTCTTTGATTACATATGAGGCATGTGCATGACCAGCCATCAAAATCAGCATCCGTATGATACAAATCACGCATGGTAGACAACCCAATGAGAGGCAACCCAGATAGCTGCTACATACGGCTTTCGTGACAATGCATCGGCCACTACATTTTCTTTCCTGGGGTGTGCAAGATCTGAAAATGAAACATAGAGAGGAAATTGGCCATCCTCATATGCTTCTCTGACAACTTAGTTTGAGTAAGAAAATACCTCAAACTCTGGTGATCTGTCTTCACAGTGAAATCAGCCCCAAGAAGGTAATGTTTCCATATAGTAAGTGCATGAATTACAGCCAAGAGCTCTTTCTCATAAATGCCAAGAGATAGCTCTGCATCATGCAATCTACGACTCTCATAAGCCACGGCATGTCCCTCTTGATTAAGGACAGCTCCTGTGCAATTTCCAGATGCATCACATTCCACACAAAAAGGCTTTTGCAAATCCGGAACGATCAACACTGGACCATGAGTAGTTGCATCTTTCAATTTGAGGAATGCATCTCTCTCTACATTAGTCCATTTGAACATGGCCGCCTTCTTTGTCAAATCATGCAAAGGAGAAGCAATCCATGCAAAGTGCCGAATGAACCTGCGGTAGTAAGAGCATAATCCAAGAAAACTACGGATCTCATGCACCGAACTCAATTCGGGCCAATTCCGAATTGCATCAATCTTTGCAGGATCCATCCGCACTCCATCTTTGGACACAATATGCCCAAGATAATGTATCTCTGACAAGAAGAACTCACTCTTCTTTGCATTTATGAAGAGTTTATGCTTATGGAGCTCTTCAAAAACAATAGCCAAATGAGCTTTATGCTCTTCTTCGGTCTTCGAGAAGACTAGGATGTCATCAAAGAAGACACCTGTAAATTTCCTGTACCCACGGAATATGCGATTCATCATTCTATTGAATGTAGCCGGGGCATTTGTAAGACCAAAAGGCATAACAAGATACTCATAAAGCCCAAATGCTGTCCTGAAAGCAGTTTTGTGTACAACCTCAAGCACTACATGCACTTGATGATATCCACTCTTGAGATCAATTCGGCTAAAGCATGCCGATCCATCCAACTTGTCAAGGATGTCGTCTATGCGTGGAATCGGAAACCGATTCTTGATGGTAAGCTTATTGAAAGCTCTATAATCTAGACACATATGAAAGGATCCATCCTTCTTTTGAACTAAGAGGACGGGTGAACAATATGGGGAAGAGCTTGGCTGAACCAAACCCTTCTCAAGAAGCTCATTTACTTGCTTCATGATCTCCTCTTTTTGGGATACACTTACACGATAGGCTGGCCTATTAGGTGGTGAGCTACTCGGGACAAGATCAATGCAATGATCTTCCGGTCGTACAGGTGGTAATTCATTTGGTAACTCATCAGCAAAAGAATCATTGTGCTCTTGCAAAAATTTCAACCTATCATTACAAAGAGTGTTTACATGTACTCATTTTCCTCAACAGGATCTCGTACAAAAATCAAGTACGCAAAAATACTCTTTTTCATTACTTTCTTAATTTGTACATGAGATACAAGGGGAATGGTATCACCCTCTTCACCAACATCAATTACATGTTCTCGGCCTTTATGCATGAAGGTGATCCTGTTAGTCTTGTAAGCCTTGCACGGATCAATACGTGTATGCCAAGGCTTTCCAAGCAATACATCACAGCCATTCAAAGGCGCCACAAGAAAATCCTCATGATCCACATAGCCTTGAATGTGTATGCGCAACTTGCCAAAAATAGGCATGACCTGCACTTCTCTACCAACAAAGGCAGCCCCTGCTTCAATTTGAGGACCCATGTCCTCCACTTCAATACCCAAAGCAGCTGCCATCTGAGTGGATATGAAATTCTCTGTTGCACAATCATCAAACATAAACAAAGCAGGCTGATTCTTGAGTTGTCCCCAAGCTTTGCATACAACCCTATCTTTGCTATCATGCATTGTATCCCCTTGCACATCGGGAACCATATGTACCTTGGGCTTCGGTACATTAGCATTTTCAGCTTTGTTCTTCTTATTTGGACATGCTCTTGCCATGTGCTCAGTGCTGCCACAAGTAAAGCATTTGCCTTCACTCATATATTGCTCCTTCTTCTCAGCACTAAGACCAAAGTTTGCCGGCTTATAAGGGCGCTTTTAGCAAACTTATTTTCAGCTTTTGGACCTGATTTGGCTTGGTTTTGGTCCCTTTTAGGTGGCTGTCCATGATTTTGCGGGTTTTGGACAGTCCTCTCTTTGCCTTGAAATGAGGGTTTAGCCTTATTGGATCGACTCAATTTGAGTTCCAATTGCTCGGTGGCGGTGGAGGTTGCTGCGATTAATTGGTGTAAGGTATGACCAGGATACATTTGTAATCCCGCTTTGTACACGGGTTGCAATCCCGATTGAAACCTTCTCTTCCTTTCCGCCTCGGTGACATGCATAAATGGAGACACCTCTAAGAGCACTTTCCAAAACTTTTGTACATATGCATTTACCGATTCCCCCTCATTTTGCTTTACCCAATCCCTCTTCATTGTTATGTCATTCAATGCATTGGGAGGCAAGAATTGAGCATAGAACCTCTCCTTGAACTCTTCCCATGATCTAACAGGATTCAGTGAGAGCTTCTCCGTGAGCCTTCCATGAACATGCTTACATGCCGGATCATGGATTTCTGAGTGAAATCCTATCACTGAAAGCAATATCAAACTGGGCAATAAAAGCAAGTGCCTTTGATGCATCATATTCCCCATGATATGTGTCAAACTTCACAGATTTGTCTCTGGCTTTGAAGTCACGAGACTTTGATGCATGCGTGTGCATCTCAACATGTTTTCCCCCATGTTTGTCCATTGGGACAGCCCTTGTGACTGGCATCATTTTTGGACCAAAAGGTGATGCATAAGGCATAGATACATGTGTCCTGTAAGCATGAGGCATGGCTGGCCCCTCAACATGCATTGATATCAGCCATAACTTCTCCCTCACGAGCACACTCGAAGGCATGAGTGGCATGAGAGATACGTGGAATACCTGCACCAACAGAAAATTGCAGCCCATGTTGCATGTGTTGTGCATGCACATTTTCAGCCGGCAATGGCATTTGACATACATTTTGACCACTGCCATAAACATTGTATCCTTCACGGGCTACATGAGGTATTCCTGCATGGCGTGAAGTCACTGATTGTTCCTCTTCCATAGCATGGAGATTTATCCTCTTAGACATAAGTTCTTGTTCGGGCATCAGTGGGGATTCCAAGACATGTGGGATGGTTGCCTTTTCTGCATAGGCATCCTCGGTACGAGCCAAGTATGTACGTGCTGCATCCCTCGGTTGCATGTGCAACTCTTAAGCAATCATTGCCATTGCATGATCCATATAAGATTCAGCTTTCTTTTTTTTTCCGAGAAAAGATCCTTTCATTAGTTATATAAAAACGCCCGTAGGGCTACAAAAGATCTCTCCTGCTCCTAAGAGAGACAGAGCAGCGAATACAGCATGGCAACCCGGGAGACTCTCCCTAGGTGCTGCAAAATACAAGCATCAGTACAAAGAACTGAGCGGCTAAATCATACAATAGGGGGGGGGAAGAGCCAAACAGGTGGCCTGTAGTGCCAACGGGGGGATCCCATGTGTAAGGTGTAGAAAGGGCCTAAGCGCCAAGTGGTGTGAAAGGCCTGGCGCCGTAAGATCGCCTCACCCGAGTCTCCCCGAATGCGGTCGTACTGTCCTCGCAGGGTGTGGATCAACCCCGTACAGTCTCTGCTGGTGGCTCCAATATCCCCTCAAAGGCCGTAAAGCACCGGGCCCTCCAGGTGAACCAGATGGTGAGGCTGCTGAGGAGCTCCCATCGTAAATCCCTCTCCTGTGTCCAGCTGGCGGACGAGAAATCCGGTGCCGGAACCAGGCGAGGCTAGCCCCTAATAAATCTGATGGCCTGACTGCCCTGCTCCATCTCATAGCCCATAGCAGGCCCTGACGAAGTCGACCAAGCAACGGCACCCCACGTAAACATACCCTCTGGAGAGAGAGGGGCCAGAATACGTAGCATCCGCAGCCAAATCTGTTGTGCCTGAGGGCAATCCCAAAGGCAATGTCTCTGTGTCTCCATAGGGTGGCCGTATCGAACACAGGCCGTCGGAAGACCGCTGTAAACAAGCCAAGTGCCAACTGCTGAGCCCCTGTGGGCGACCAGCCACTGAAAAGTCGAGATCCTGCGGGCCTGTCGACTAGCCCAGAGCCGAGCCCAGAAATCCTCCAGGAACTCCTGTGAGAGTCCCTGTAGTCGCCAATGCCCCGCTGCCGCTGGAGAAACCGTCCTCCTCGCCGTCAAAATATGCCGCCCCAGCCGAACAGTATACTGGAAAAAGGTGATCTCTGTGGCCTCAAGGGATGCATAAGGATCATGCCACTCGTACTCCCCGGGGTCCCACTGTAGCCGGGCCAAGGGGCGCGCTGCATATGCCCATATGCGCCAATCCGGGAGCACATCAGCAGGGTCGGGGTCAATATGCCACTTCCGAGAAGCGGCGGCCACAACCCGAATCCTCTGAAAGGTGCACTCTGCAACCAAAGGCGACTCCACCTCTACTCTCTGGAGTCTGCCCTCATCCTGAATCTCATAGTAGAGGCATCTGCCATCCTCAGTGCAAGCTCTGTCAGCAATCAGGATCTCCAACTGTGTAAAGGCTCCCATCCACCGTGGAGCCACTGGCTCGAGAGGCGTGAACCACTCCTCTGTGAGTGCCTCCTGAATATCATCCCTCATAATCAACCCCCCTCTGAAGTGACTCAGCCTCTCCACATGGATCTCCTCTGGTAGACTGCAGAAAGCCTGCCAGTCTCCAAAACTACGAGCTAGGCTTGCCGCTAAAGGTCCCCAGGCTAGACGAGGACGAGAACCCAGCATATGACCCTGCTCCGTGCGAACCGCTGGGCTCCAGATGAGCGACTGTCTGGCCCGCTCCTCAACACAAGAAGGAGGTCGCTGAGAGAGCCCTGGTCTCAGCAGCTCCCAAGCCCTCAGGATACTCAAAGCAAATCAGTCCTCCCATCCTCTACTGAGGCCTGTCCTCCTCATCTCTATGAAGATCCAGCGAATCTCTGGTGCCCAAGTACCCCCTGCTGGGGGCGCCCGAGCCTGTAGCCGCTGCAAGAGGAGCTCTTTCCAAGGCTCAGCGCCTGGAAGCAACCCCCGAACAATAAGCTTCCCCAATAAGGCTCTACTCTGATCGACTGGATCTATAATGCCCAAACCGCCCTGAGCCAGCGGAAGTGTAATAACTGCCCATGCAACCTTTGCCCGAGCTGGCTGACCATCCCGCCCAGACCACAGAAAGTTCCTGATCAGCCTCTGTACCTGGTTGATGCAAGAGCTCGAGAAAATCCAGCAAGACGTAATGTACCACATGGTCGCTAACAGCACCTGATTTGCCACCACCACCCTCCCAGCCAAGGATAGTCGAGCTGTACTCCAGTACAATAGCTTCTTCCGAATGCTCAGAAGAAGCGGGGCAATCTGCTGCTCAGGTGACAAATCTAGGCCAATCTGGCATCCCAAATACCGCACTGCTGTGCCTGGAGGAATCCATCTGAAACCGGGGTCCGGGCTCCATGCCGGAGTGGGAGCACTACTGATCCAAAAGGCCACTGTCTTGCGCCAATTGATCAATGCTCCCGAAGCTGCACTAAAAACCTGGAGCGACTGCTCAGCCCGAATAAGATTGGCCTCATGGCCATGCAAAAATAAGCCCGTGTCGTCTGCAAACTCAGCATCAAGCAGGTCCTCCCCCCGGACTGGGAGCTGCAGTCCTCTCAAACCAACCTCTTCTGCCGTCAAATACATACTCATAGCCTCCGCAAAGAAGAGAAAAAGGAAAGGGGCGAGAGGACACCCCTGACGGACTGATCTGGTCAGCTCAAAACTCGGCCCCCGTCCTCCTGAGATTCAGCTTTCTTGGCCTTCAAACGATCATGTACCAATGGATCCTCGCGGCGATAGAGATTCAATTCTTCTTGTTGTGCATGGAGAAGAGCCTGCATACGAGTAAGTTCAACCCTCAAGACTATGGACTCTTCTTCTTGCATCTTCTCTTTGCCACGGGACGGCTGTCCCACATATTCATGTTCCCTATTGTGCACCACATGAGTTTGCTCATCCTGTAAAGCATTGGAGGCATGCATTTCATTATCCCTGCCTCTTGTATTAGCATCTCCAACATTCATTGTATGGCTGTCCATAATGTTCTAAGTATAGAGATAGCTAGTGTTCACGGTGATCGTCTCTCACGATAGAAGTGAAAGAGAACCCTATGCTCTGATACCAATGTAACTTGGTTGAACACAATGCTAACCAATACACTTAAATACACTAAGATTTGAAGGACACTTGCTCAAATACAAGAAGTAAATTGCTGAATTGACAAGAGACACACAATGAGCCGGAACGGCCGACCCCTCCCTTGAGTAAACTGTATTACTATTGGAGAAATTCAATACATAGCTTCACGGGCATCCATTGCCAAATCCTCCATGCCAATGCATATGAAATTCAGCATTTAGAAAACAATAGTATGTCGATGTAGGTCACCAAGGAGTTGCCTTGATGCCCAGCCCGACTTCAGTGTCCATATTCTCTACCATTGGCTCTATGTTCTACCAGCAACATCTTCAAGAGCACATAGGACAAGAGAAATACTACACAGGGCGGCTAAACAAGGAGTCCTACCCTTCTACTGAATAAGTAATGACAACACATTGTCCAATTAGCTTACCAGTCTTCATAGAAGTTGTTGCAAGCGGAAGCCTTCGCGTTGGAAGCTTTAGAGGTGTTGACATCTTCGATTTGCCGCAATCCTTTACGACAAAAGTCTTCAAGAGGATGAAGGGAACCCTGGGAAAGCTTCCCCTATGGTTCAACTTGAGAAAGGAAGGCTGAAATTAGGGTTTTCAGCAAAAAGACCAAAAATTACAGCAAAAAGGAGAGCTGTTTTGCTGAATTTCAGTCATTGGGAGTGAGTAGGAGAGTGATTAGCACTTGGAAACACTCTTGGAAGCTTGGAAAACACCCTAGCAAGTTGAGTATGGCTATGGAGAGCTTGGAAATGGAGAGAAATGGTGGAAAAACAGAGTTTTCAGTCTCCACCAAAAATCCTCATGAAGAGAAAACACGAATTTTCTCTTAATAAGTAAGTGAACTGGGGTCCAATCAGGTGAAGGGACATGGGGAGATGCCCATTTATGAGTAAAAGGGGAGGATCAGGTCCTAAACATGGAGTCTTGTCCGCCTCCGGACTTTAGTGAGTGTGAACTTGGAAGCGGTCATAATTTATAAGTGACTTTTGGTCGCCCAAACTTTAATGAAGTGGGAACGCACTCACTTATAAATATTGGCTAAGTCCTAAGGGCTATTTGAGCCTAGATTGGGTAATACTTACCACCTGTTCACATGCCACACAACCGTGTCAGCAGACAGTTTCACACGCACGGTTCACGGGCGGGCTTCCCCTAGCCCGGAACTACACATAGGTCATGCAGGCATGAAAACAGCATGCAATTTCATTTTCAGGCAAGCACATAAAGATGCTATGCAATGCAGCATTAGCATGAGCGATTTCTGTTCATGAAACCATATAAGACCAGGCGTTTCCAGGCAAGTATATGCGATACCAGACCCAGTGGAAAGCCAATCCTCCAGGCGTTTCCGGGCATGTACACAAAGGCACAAGTCCCAGCGGAAAGCCAAGTCCTCCAGATATTCCGGGCATGATAACGTCAAGTCCCAGCGGAATATCACATCCAACTATACAGCATGACACTTGTCAATCACATGCATAGGCACATTCCATAAGCCATGGACACCAATCCAATATGTACATAGTGTGAAAGCAAGAGTGAACCATTCGGGTGGCCAAACCGACTGGATGATAATATTCCATGTCCATACAGATGCCAGTCTCACTGCCCGGTGAGAAATACAAGATGGACAGACCCATCTATTATGCTAGCCACCTCCTCACACTCGCTGAAGAGAACTACACTACCACTGAGAGGGAAGGCTTGGCTATTGTGTATGCTTGCCAGAAGTTCCGTCACTATCTCTTGGGTTCCACTTCATTGTCATCTTGGACCACCATGCCCTAAAGTACCTTCTCAATAACCACAGGTGGCTGGTCGGGTTTGGCGGTGGCTGTTGCTCTTCCAAGAATTCGACTTTGAGATCCTCCTCCGACCAAGCAAAGATCATGTCATGGCGGACCACCTTTCCCATATCGACACAGGGGAGCTTGCAACAACAGGTATTGAGGATGACCTTGCTGATAGTGTTCTTTTCAAAGTTCATGCTACTTTGGATTGGTATGGGGATATCCTTGCTTTGCTCTCTACAAGACACTTTCCAGTGGGTGCTAGTCCCAAGGACAAGCACCAACTTCTGGTGAAAAGCCGTCCCCTTCCAAATCATAGATGGCCAACTCTACAAGACTGGTCATGATGGTGTTTTACGCAGGTGCGTCAGTCCTCATGAAGTGCCACACCTAGTCGAAGATGCACACTCCGGCCCTGGTGGTGGTCACTATCTTGGCCACATCTCGAGCGGCCTTTTGTTCCAACATGGCCTATGGTGGCCCACCATGTTCAAAGATTCTATCCAAAATCTTGTGACACTTGCCAAAGGTGCGGGCCAAAATCCACCCGTCAAAACCACCGACCCCTTCAGATTTCCCTAGCTTTCTCTCCATTTGAGAAATGGGGTCTTGATTTCGTAGAACCCATTGATCTAGTGGCACGTCCTAGCAGATGCAAATACATTCTTGTCGCCACCAATTACATGACCAAGTGGGCAGAGGCTCAGGCCACCATGGATTGCACGGCCAACACAGTGGCTCGTTTCTTATATGAGCACATCTTGGCCCACTTTGTTTGCCCCTTGGAAATCACAAGTGACAGAGGTTCCCATTTTGTCAATGAAATCATCACCACCTTACTGAGCAACTATAAGATCTTCCACCATAAGTCATGTGCTTATTACCCTTGGGCCAATGGGCAAGCAAAGCACCAATAAGGTGCTGTGTCACTTACTCCGCAAGATGTGCCATCAACATCCCAGTCACTGGTCAGAGGCCCTTCTCGGCACCTTCTGGGCTTACCGAACCACCTTCAAAGCCACTACATGGCATAGCCCCTTTCAACTGGTTCACAGCTTGAGGCCGTTTTACCCTTCGAATTCAACCAAGGGTCCTACTGGGTATGCACCTTCCGCCAAGAGGACACCACCGACAGTGCATCAGTGCTTCGCTTGACCATTTTGGACGAAACCTAGGCACTGGCTAGCCAAACTTTGGCGGTGGAACAAAACATAGGAAAGCGTGGAATGACCACCATCTCATGCGGCATGGCCAACTGGTCTTGGTGTACCAAGCCCGTTACTTGAAACGGGTAAAGAAGCTCATCCTGGCTTGGGAGGGACCATACTTTGTTTACCAAATACTTCCTCGCACTGCAACTCTGCACCTTGGACGGTTAACTTCTTCCCCCGACTCTAGAATCAAAGCTCATCGCCCAGCAACCCCCCTTGCCGCCTCTTCTTCCCCATAGCTCAACCCTTCCAAAATATATTATAAAAAAAAAACTCTAGTTCATTCACACCCCCTTTGGTTAGTCGCTCAACCTCATTCCTGCACCTACACGCCCTTCCGCTCCCATTTTGGGAGGTCCTCTAGACGGTCTGCTTCAACCTTGGGACATCCTCAACCTCGGACCTTCCTCAACTTGGGATGTCCTCAACCTCGGGACATCCTCAACTTGGGACGTCCTCAACCTCGAACCTTCCTCAACTTGGGACGTTCTCAACCTCGGACCTTCCTCAACTCGGGACATCCTCAACCTCGGACCTTCCTCAACTCGGGACGTCCTCAACCTCAGACTTTCCTCAACTTGGGACGTTCTCAACCTCGGGCCATCCTCAACTTGGGATATCCTCCCTCTCGGGACATCCTCAACCTTGGGCCATCCTCTAATTGGGAAGTCCTCATCTTCGGGCCTTCCTCAACTTGGGATATCCTCCCTCTCGGGACATCCTCAACTTGGGACGTCCTCAACCTCGGATCTTCCTCAACTTGGGACATCCTCACCTCGGGTTGTCCTCATCATTGGGCCTTTCTCCAATTGGGACGTTCTCAACTTCGGCCATTCTCACCCCGGGCCATCCTCAACTACGGACTTCCTCAACCACGGGACTTCCTCAACCACGGGACATCCTAGCCAAGGGGACCCTCACTCCCGGACGTCCTCAAAAGACAGCCGTCCTCCACCCCGGAACATCCTCACTCACGGACGTCCTCTCACCTCTCACTATCAAGGACGTGGCAACCTTACCTCCATGCACGGCTTCCTCCCTTCATGCGGCCACCCTCAACCCCTTTTGTTTTCCTTACCACGTCCTCTCACTATCAAGGACGTGGCAACCTTACCTCCATGCACGGCTTCCTCCCTTCATGCGGCCACCCTCAACCCCTTTTGTTTTCCTTTTTCGCATCATCTCAACACACCCCCTCCTACGTTAGCTTCGGCCCCACCTGCTTTTTGACTTCCCTTGTTGATCTCGACCCTAGGCGGTCACCCCTCTCTTGACCCCCCGCTTTTCACTCCCCCTTGTTGCTTTCACCCAACTCCCTTACTCTCCTTCCATCCTGGCGGACCCCCCTCTCCTCAGCTCGCCACTTTGGGTTTGCAAGGTCTCTCTTCTTTTCCACCTTTGCCACCCCCTGATGCGTCCATGTGTGCCTCATTCCTTCGCACCTTTCCGTAAAACCAAAGGGCAGTGCAAAACAAACTTGCACACAAAACACTTCAACACCTAGAAAAGGAAAACAAACAGGGGGAGCTACAGTGCTCTTGCAAAGAGTACACGAACAACGATTGGCCCAAAACCGATGGCGCCCCTTGCGGTATTTCTTTAATTGATTATAAGAGCTTTGATTACAATAAGGCTGGAAACTCAACCGTCAGAGTAGAACTCTTGAAGCCTGCAAAGACCCTACACCATGGCTTCTTGTTCACTTAGCATCCACAAACAATTCCAGCTATTGTTCACATCAAAAGACTCTTTCACATTGAACATGCACCCATGCGAGCTTGCATCACTTCCATGCCAAGAAACACACCCAAGTGACCCTGTACTTGCAGCCAACCAAAACAGCCCATAAACAGTCTCAAAGAAGCCCTAGGCCTCCTTCCAAGAGAGAGTGAAAAGCCCACACGACTGTGCGTTTCCTGCTCAATCCTGCGTTTCTGCCCTCCTACAGTCCTGCACACGCAACTGTGCCAAGAAGGAGAGAGAGAGAGAGAGAGAGAGAGAGAGAGAGAGAACCCAAAAATGTGCTGTTCAGCCTCTTGTGCCTCGTGCAACCAGCCCACGTGCAGCCAATCGAGAGAGAGAGAGAGAGAGAGAGAGAGAGAGAGAGAGCAGGAGTCATGCGGCGCCTTCCACAATTAAGAGAGAGAGAGAGAGAGAGAGAGAGAGAGAGCAGTCCTGCAGCTGCCTTCCACCAGAGAGAGGGAATCTAGAAGCGTGCTGTTCAGCCCTGCGATTCCTGCTGGCCAGCCCGCCAGTCCTTCCAAAGAGAAAGCACTCCTGCAGTTCTGCTGTAGCCGACCTCTCTCCAAAAAGCGTGGACAGCATGAGTTCAGCCCTATGCGCCTGCAGTCCAGCCTACCCGTGTGCCAAGCGAGAGAGAGAGAGAGAGAGAGCACGTGCTGCCGCTTCAGCCTGCCAGCGCTCCCTTGAGAAAAAAAAACTCACGCGTGCCCTATCCGCCAGGAAAAGCCACCTCCATGCTGCAACCCAACTTCCCCATAAAAAGGGTCTCCCCAAAAAATAGCATAACCAAGGCCTCCAAGGGCCACAATTTCCATCCAAGGGAGTCATTTGTTTTTAAAGCTTATTATAACCTTTGAATCCTTTGTCCCCTCCAACCCTTTGTCCCCATGGGATATGAAAAGGACCTTTATTAATTCCTAGGAGTCCTTTTTGACCCCGATAGCTGTACCAATCTGTCCATGAAGCTATTGCCCCAAATTGATGCCATTCACATTGTCCACCATGTCCCCGTATACACTTGCATAATGTCAAGAGAAAAACACAGGGTCATAGCAGTCGCTGCTTCCACCCTCTCCATCATCCCATCTTCGCCAACCGCTGCTTCCACCCTCACCACCATCCCATCTCCGCCAACCATTGCTCCCAACCTCTCCACCATTCCATCTTCACCAGCAGTGGCTGCTCCCACCCTCTCCACCATCTCAACTTCTCCATCGGTGGATTTTCCTGGCTCCACATTTTATGCTCCTTCAGCTCAGGCAACACCCTCGATGGTGACTGCCACCATCCATGCCGCCGCCTCCAAGATCGCCTCTGGCGGGCCATCACTGCGTGCCCCCACTCTCGGAGCCCCACATGAGGTGATCCTTCGCATCAATTGAGAGGAGGACACGGAGCGCATCGAGCTTCCTGATTCACCATTCTCCTACAGTGCTCCTGACATTTCCGTGGGCGATCTTCCATGCCTTCCATTTCCCGACCCCCCAGGGCAGCTCTCTGTGCCACATCCCCGTCGAGCTCGCCACATCGTTCGGGGTCTTGACACCCTCTCGGCAGATGTTTGCATCTACTCGGCATATCTCACCGATTATATCTTTGAGCTATCTAGGGATCGCAGCTGTCAGCAAGATCCCACCCGCCATGCTGCAGATACCATAAGCAGTCTTCACACTTCGGTCTCCACATTAGAGCGGCGCTTGCAAGATACAAAGTCCGAGCTCACCCACCTCCGCTCTTCATCTTCCCACAGCACTGATGAAGTGGTTGTCTTGCGTGAGCTCGTGGAGCAGTAGAATCGGGAGATGGTCTCTTTACGAGACCAAGCTACCGAGTTGGATACCCTCCGAGCTTCTCTCCGCCCTCTCCAGTTCCTTTTCACCGGTCCCCCCACTTTTTCATCGGCTGATGCTAGCACTTCTTCTGGCGTCTCTAGCACTACTTCCGACAATATTAAGATATATTTTTTCATGACAGACACTTCAGTTGTATATACCACATTTTATGATGTTATTTTTGTCTGCACGCTTTTCATCATAATGTAATTAGTGCTCTGCACTCTTTCATCATTGTAATACGCATAATGTGATCTGCATGTCTGCATCTTGCATACTTTCCATATGTAACCCTCTAGGCACCTTCCTTTTATCTTCCTCACTGAGGACAGTGAGCACTCTAGTGGTGGGCAACCTGTAGCCACCAAGGGTGCCCACATGGTGGACCATCCACCACACCGGACCGTCCACTTCAACGGACCATCCACCGCAATGTGATGTGGCAGTGACTGTGGCAATGAGTCAACGGAGGCCCCCAGCATTGGATCATTAGGTGGAGATGCACCACTACAACGGACACAAGGAGGTGCGTTGAAGGCTCCAATGGCACCGGCTGGCATTCTACCGCATCTCCACCGACTGACACTCCACCTCATCACCAGAGATAGGAGATTCCACCAAAGGCTACGCTGCCACCCACGGCATCCACCAAGGATAGGAGATGCCGCCGACTCAACCTCAAGCATATATGGCCCTCGTCCCACCTTCGAGGACATCCTATCCGGCAGCCTTATCTCACTTGGAGGACATCCTCATGCCCATCCTTCATACCACTCTGTACCCTTGTTCTATCATCAGCTTGTGCTGTGTCGTCCTCTTCACTGTGACCTCTGTTGAGTGTGCACGGTACGGTGCATAGTAGTTAGGGGGTTGTTTGAAACGGATTTCCTAAAAGTTTCAAACACGTTTCAAACGGGTTTCGTAAAATCAGCCCAAATAATGCATAGAATACATGGAAACATCAATTTGAAGCCTACAGTCTTCGAATCACAAATAACAAAAACCATATAATCATCCATCATCAATGTCAAATGATCATGATTCATAGACCATGGTCCACTGTCCATGATCCATTATCCAATCATCCATCATTCCATGCAACAAAAAAAAAACATACATGACACTACATAAAAAACTTTATCAAAAGAGTCGCATAGATTTCGACGTTAGATTTGGGGCAAAAAAAAAATGTCAAAAAATTTGCTTGACAAAAACGTATTTCCTAAAAGGAAACGTTTCCAAGTTTCTTTCCCTGTAGGAAACGCGTTTCCTAACTACTACGGTACGGTGAAGGACATGTATCAGTGTTCTGTAAGTAGTGCAAGTGTTCTAGTTTCTTCCACAGTCTCGTCTCTCCTTGTGCTGTGTTCTGCCGCATAGTGTCTTCTGTATTGTGCCGTGAGCGTCGAGGACTCCGGACATACTGTCTAAAGAAGAGCCACCACGTAGTGTGCCGGGCAGCCAGCCCTGCTACACTCTGCTCCAATGTCACAGTCATGTTTCAATACAAGCCACCATAGCTTGTGCACCAAACAGCTGACCCTGGGCCATAATTCAACAGTTGGTATCAGAGCATTGGCATCAACTATCTCCGACCACATTCTCTTGCCGCTTCCTATCTTAGTGAGCAGCATTATGTTGCACCTTGGAGGGAAGGTGCCGCTGAATAATCTGCACTTGTGAGAGCTGGTGTGGGAGCTGAGTGCAGTGTGCACAGCATAGACTAGGCTCATAGTCGGGGCAGCATGGCTGGGCGAAGTTCTTCTTGGCTTCTACAGCCTGGTGTCGGCTCTACAGCTTGTGGTGACGGCTGCAACGTGGGGGTAGCGTGTGCACAGCGGACAGTTTGGTTGCTTCAGCTGTGGGGGCGAGCAGCTGAGGCACGTGTGCAGAGTGGAGGAAGTGGCAGTAGAATGTGGTTGGAGATAGTTGATGCCAATGCTCTGATACCAACTGCTGAATTATGGCCTAGGGTTATCTGCTTGGTGCACAAGCTATGGTGGCTTGTACTAAAATATGGCTATGGCATTGGAACATGGCTGGGCGAAGTTCTTCTTGGCTTCTATGGCCTGGCGGGGATAGCATGTGCACAGCGGCTAGTTTGGCTGCTTGAGCTAGGCAACTAACAGTGTCTCCTTCTTGCAACAGCTTGACAAGCGGGCTTGTTGGAATCAAGGTCTTGCCTATGTCTATGTATGTGTGCCCCAACTCACAATTGAGGGGGGTGTTGGAATATGTGAAATTGTAAGGTTGTGGCAAAGTGGTGTGTGTGAAAGGCTTCTAAGCTTGGATAAATATGTGGTAGTGTATGTGTGTGTTGTGAACATCCTCTAAAAAGGAGTAAACACTAACTTAAATGTTTATGTGTGAACCACCTCTTCGAGGGGTCCCAATTATATCTAGATATTTGTGTGACATAATATAACAAGTGATGTCAAGAGAAGAAACTTTTGGCCTATAAAGTTCTTGTACTTCCATTAAAGAATTGATCTAATATAATCACATCATTTGAGTTGTGCTAAATCTCTCATTTTGTCTCTAGCTTGTCTCTTCCTCTCTCTATCTCACTGTTGACTCCAACACAATAGCAAAGGCTGTCATCTTTGACCCTCCATAGCTGCAACCCTAGCACTGTGTTTTCAATAGGGCTCACACCATATCTTTAAGAGCTACTTCAGCAACAAATCAGAAAGCTACCATTACACACGAAAGTAAAATCAGCTTGGGGGCTTTTTTAATTTTCTACTTAATCAAGCAATTAACCCTGACTCGTCCATCATTTATAAAAATTGAAGGTACAAATCAAGCACTAAAGTGTTGCTATAGCATGCAAGAGCATCATTTCTCAAAACCCTTTTGCTTGGAAACCCTAATTTTAGAAAAAAACCCTAATTTATAGAAACCCTGACTTTTCAGGGGAATTTTGTGTAAGGGATTAGACGTTGGCAATGGAAACTCTCCTATGCTACGACCTTCCTAGCTTCATAGCATATCACGGCTACCCACATGTTCATTGACAAGTTTAATGGGGAAAGTTTTCATACCTGGCAGACTAAACTAAAATTTCGTTTCATGAGGGAGGGCCTATGGCCTTCCATTGAAGGAGAAGAGAAGATGCCCGAGACTGAAGATGCAACTCAAAAAGCATGGAAGTTTAGGGATCAAAGAGCCATTCGGGTACTAATGCACTTGCTACCTTCAACCGCCTCATGCAGCAAGTTTTCAAAGAGTAATTGGATGATTATGTCCTAGTTTTCTTTAATGATATTTTGGTGTATTCAAAGACTATTGGTGACTGTAAGACACATGTGCGAAAGGTTTGAGAGATTATAAGAAAACACAAACTCTTTGCCAAAAAGAATAAGTGTACATTTTTCACACACCAAGTAGAATATCTAGGTTTTGTTGTTTCCAAGAATGAGAATTTTTTTTTCTTTTTTTTGCAAGAGTAGTTATTGAAGGGAGATGTCGTCAAGTAGGCTTGAACCCACGACCTCCCATTGAGAGGCCGGGGCAGCTAGTACTCAGGTTAGAGCCCGTTGACGAGATATTTGTTGACCCTGTCAAAGTCCGAGCAGTAATAGACTGACTACAGCCTAAGACACTCAAGGCAGTCAGAAGATTCTCAAGGTGGTACCATATCTTTATATCACGGTATGCTCAGATAGCTCCTCCGCTAACTGCACTGCTAAAAAAGATAGGCATGGATTCCTTCACCTCATATTCACTTTTACATTTCTTGAATTCCCCTCTTTTAGGCTCATTATTACAAGGCTTTTATTTCTAAGCTTTTTGGGGGGACATTTAAATGGCACCCCCTAATATAGGTCTCACTTGATTTTTCCCAATATCTCCCTGACATAATGATAATGCACCTCATGTGCTTAGTGCGAGCATGGAACACATGGTTCCTTGCGACTACCAATGTGCTCTGACTGTCAGTGAATATGGTAGAAAAGGATGACTGTCCAACACCCAAATCAACCATAAAACGGAAGCAAAAGCCACTAGTGGGCACTCTAGTTTTGTAATATCCACTCCAATCGGGATCACTGAAGGCGTGTAATTAAGACTCCCCCCCCCCCCCCCCCCCGGCGCCCCGGTGGGGTAGAACAATCCAAGGTATTGGATGTCTTGAAAGTAACAGACCCGCTTGACAGCCTACCAATGCTTGGTACGAGAGCTGCACATAAATTTGCTTCATTAGGAGACCCCAAACTGAATGCTTGGCATTGAATTGCATAAGTAAATCAGACATCAACAGCCTGCTGATACAACATGTTATCAAAGGGGTCACCTCGATCCTGGAGACTAAGTCTAGTACCTATCTCTACTAGTGTAGCAACAGGCTTATAGTCTTCAAGATTAAACCTCTTCAACACCTTCTATATATACTGCGACTGCAACATGACAATACCATCATCACGCTGAAGAAATGGCTGACATCTTCTCATCATCAAGGCCACTGAATAGGATGTCATCCACGTATGGAACGATGACCAAAAATTCCTCTTTAGTCTTCTTGATATAGAGGGTACTTTCACGTGGACTATTGCCACGTGCAATGAAGTATGCATCAATCTTCTCATACCATGCTCTAGGAGCCTGCTTAAGGCTATACAAAGTAGCCTACATACTCTCCTATCCCTTTTGAAAACCACGAGGTTGAGATACATATACCTCGTCATGTAAATCACCATTCAAGAAGGCAGCCTTGATATCCAACTGATGTACATGCCAATCATGGTGTGTTGCCAATGAGATGATATACTTGATGGTAATCATACGTGACGTGGGAGTAAAGGTTTTATCATAGTCAATGCCCTTTTGATGGGTATAACCCTTTGCAACAAGCCTAGCCTTGTAACAATCAACACTACCATCTACCTTTCTCTTTAGCTTGTAAACCCACTTTGTATAAATGGATTTCTTGCTATGAGACAAATCAGCCAAATCCCAAGCGTCATTCTTAAGGATTGAGTCATCCTGCATGGCATGCATCCAATGATCATCTTCATGTGCTTCCTCAAAGGAAATATGTTCCTCTTTATTGCATGAATTGCCAATAAGAGCATGATCCACAACATAAGAAGATGCATAGTGAGAACATGCACTTGTCCTACTAGGCAAAGGAGCCGCCATTCTGCTATCACGTAATGTATCCAACAACCATCTCGGCACCCATATGGAGTCCTAAATGTATTGAGAATAACAGAGTGTAGGGAGCAAAGAAAATTATCTGATAGAAAATGTCTGAGCGAGGCTGACCACGAAGTAGCAGATGCAAGTGGTGTAGGAGATCAATGTCGATGCAAAAGATCGGCGGCAAGGAGAGCGTGCAGGAGCGAGAGCGCCGAAGGTCTAGGGCGAACAGAGGTGCAGGTGCAGGTGCAGGTGCAGCTACCCATGAAAGAGCGCGTGCGCCTGCAAAGCGGAGAAGGCAGTGCCTCAGGCAGAGCGGGGCGGAGGTGAATCGATGGGCACCAAAGACATTGGATCAAGGGCGGAGTAGCGATGGAGGTGGGCGGTAAAGTGGCGGACACGAAGACGAGCACGGACAGCGAAGACGAGCACGGACAGCAGGGCTGCTGGAGACGGCACACAAGGTAGGGTTCCCGAAGGGTACGGCATGCTACGAACAGAGGTGGAGCTTAGGGGCAGGAGGCTAGAACCTTGACAGCTCTGATACCAAATGTTGGGGTCGGGGAGGCAGCAGCAATGCACACCACAGACACACAGTCGTGGAGATACAGAGAAGCGTGAGAGGAAAGAGAGGACACAACTCGATGTAGATTGCTTGATTATAAAGTCTGTACCAAATATAAAAGATAAATAAACCGTAGAATGTGGATAAGGGGGTGTTCAAACGATCGGGGCCGCGCGGCGGGGGGGGGGGGGGGGGGGGGGGGGGGGGAGCGGGCTCCTAAAGTGCCCCAGCCTGGTCCTAGCTGAGTTCACATATCATTACCATGACATACAGTCTACACGCCACACCAACACACTTGTACAGAGTAGACACAATCAAGTAGCATGTTGTGATCCCTAGTCCAAGGCAAGTCACCAGTTGCCACCAGGTTAGGTCATAGGTTGTGCCATTCAGTGTGTTGTCCCGCACACATTTAAAACCACTTGGATTATTCATGGTACAACGGTCCAGGCAGCTTGTTAGGCCAAAGAGCCGGCACCACGCACAGGCATCAAGTCTAGGACCACAAGACTATGACAGGGCTGAATCACCTTTTCCAGGCAGTAAAGGACCTACTACTGATGTGTTTTCACATCAGGAAGGAAGTGCTGGTTTCCGGGCAGGCTGGGCAGCAGTGGGTAGCCACCTTTAACACATGGCAGGTGGCCAAAAGGTCGGGTCCAAGGTCTGCCAGAAAATCACTAAATATTACCTATTTTTCATGTTCTGTTGCCCTATTTTTCAAGTCATAGGTGTGTAAGACTGACCGACTATGGTCCTTGTCATTCCTCATCTCTGAAGTGCTGAAGTACAACAGCAGAACAAGTCTCCAAGGGCAGAGATCATCCCAGGAGTTACCCAAATCTGCAGAGAAGTTGGTGTTGAGACTTCCAAACTCACGAGGCCATTGGCCCCAGCATAAACGAGTAATCCAGTGAGCAAAGTCGCCAAAAATTAGAATGAAAATTTGCCGACGCACTTTCATAGAGGTCTACACAACATTGCGGTAACACTACTTTGTAACCAGTTATAATCTTACAATACAAGGGAATACACCGCAAGGTGGGGGCCCTTAAGTGAATGGATTGGGATCTAATCGGGTGCTTGTCTCTCATTCTCTCTTCATCTTTCAGTACTCTCATTAAGCTAATTGCATCTTGAGCATGTCCAATCAATGATCTTCCGCTACACATGTAACATGGGTATAAGAGTTTCAGCTTTCGTAAGATTGTGCTAGAAACTTTTTGGAGAAAAAATCATGGATGTTTTGTGAGAGCTCTGGGAGAAGCACCCGTAAGAAACACCCACGCAATTCTAGTGGATGGTTTACAAGCACAGAGTGAGATCACATTTCAAAACCTATTGGTCGAGGTCACACAACCCTTGGCTGCTCCAACGCAGCCTTACCATATAAGTCTGCCCCATTTGATTGGGCCAGTCTAGTTTGGTCAGCTTCAACCACATTTCCATTTCTCTCATCACTGGTAGATCATGACCTGTCTAGCTTATGGCAAGTTGATCAGCCCTTGCCATTGTATATGATTGAAATAATGGATTTCACCTACATTTTAAAAGTACAGAAATTTTGTTTCTTGCAAAAAGCCTCTGTCAATGGGGTAAAAAAGAAACTTTCAGTGATGACTCCATTGAGTCTTTCAATATTCATGTATAAATATCAGCCTAAAGCACCAGACATGGTAAGCTCCAAAGGTATTATGCTTTTCTTCCAACACAACTACATGTAGTCACAAATATAGAAGGGTAAATACAAGCCACACCTGACAGTGGTCCTCTGTCAGTGACTGATTTGATCTAATGATTTGATGAAGATCTGTGTCCATGAGCTCATAAACAATGTAGACATCATTGAAGTGATCCCTCTTGGGTGGCTGGATAATGTCCCTAATAGCAATTATCTGCATGACGACAAACTTGTCAAACCCTTGTGTTTACAGGTAGTTTCCTCAGCTTAAAGCAGCCTATTGGCTGTTCTTTTTTGTGCACTCGTTCATGCATGCACGTGTGCATGCGAGTGTGAGTGTGCGTGTGTGTGTGTGTGTGTGTGTGTGTGTGTGTGTGTGTGTGTGAGAGAGAGAGAGAGAGAGAGTTATTTATATCTTTATAAAAACCCACCACAGGAATATTCAACCCATAATTTAAATCAGACCCTGAATCTTGACATGTAAAAACATAATGGAAAACATCGCTATGTATATGTATTGACAAAACAAAGCTAGCTTTGCAGGAGAACCATGTATATGAGCATGAGGTCAAATGGACCACTAGGAAACCTGGCGCATGCATGGAAGCAAAAAGAACCTCCTCTCTGTAGCCATGAATATCATCTACCCATGAAGAGTTTTCAGAAGGGAACAAATTGAGATGCATAGCATGTTGTCTCTGCAACATTTTAACCAATACACCTCTGCATGATCATCCAGGACATGTTATGGAATCCCATTCATGTTTCACCAAGTAGACAATACTTGAAATGTGTAAGCAGAGCAGCATCGTTATTCACCTAGATCCATGAACACCACACAACGTCCTTTCTACTTGTGAAAGCGTGGACTCCTAACTATAATTGCTGACAGCTAGAAAAACCTGTGTGATCAAAAAGCAAAGCCAGAATTGTATACAAGCATTGGACTCACCAGTACCCGCGAAGGGAGTCCAAGACCATAGCATGTCAAAGCATGATTGAAAGCAAAGCGCCTCCAAAGAATGAAAGTCATCATGCAAGCCCAGTAGTTCGGTGAAAGATGATGCTGAAAGATGGCAAATCGGAGTCTTTTTTAGGTGATCATGGCCAATGTGTTTCCAGATAGACACGGATATGCCCCATGCCTGCTGCTATAGGCACATCATAGTCAGGCCCAAGTGCCACTTCTCCCTCCTTTCGTTTACAGAGAGTGGATTGCCTATCTATCACGTCGCTCTATGCCTTCGTTGTTGAGAGTTCACATCTTGGCTATAATGTGTCATATATAGGAAATAATACCTCTACCATATTGTACTATTGGATTCCTTGGTCTAAAACCCCACACCATGCCTGCTGCTATAGGCACATCATAGTCAAGCCCAAGTGCCACTTCTCCCTCCTTTCGTTTATAGAGAGTGGATTGCCTATCTATCAGGTCGCTCTGCACCTTTGTTGTTGAGAGTTCACATCTTGGCTATAATGTGTCATATATAGGAAATAATACATCTACCATATTGTACTATTGGATTCCTTGGTCTAAAACCCCACACCATCATGCAATAGAGGCTTATTGGTGTCATATAGTTGCAATGGAAGCATAACTAAAGCAAGGAGTTTACAATCCTTTAAAATGGCAATAATAATAACACACAAAGTAGGTTGAGAGAACGTACACATCACACACTAGCTGAGTTCAATATTTTACCGTAATCATACCCCCCTCTTTTCCCCTTGCCAAGCGCTCAAGTGGGGTGAGTAAATGTACACTGCAAACCCCACCATCTCCAACCCCCAAAACCTTTCCATTGCCAAGTATTTTCTTCTCTTATAGGAGCAAGGGTAAAAAAGGGTTCGATCTACTGGTGAATTCCTCACCATACTCTCGACTGGAGTTGAGCCCAGCAAACCTCTACTTGCTACATCATGTTGAAGGATGGATCTCAGAGAGGGGGAGCTTTTGAAGGTGGCTAGACAGCCAGATCGGCTAGTTCCTCTTGAAATTTTAGTTGGAAAGAGTGTTGCATTGGGTGCTAGTCAGCAAAAGTACCCTTTCCTGACTTTCCACCTATTAAAAAAACCCTTTTAAGGTCGATTTTACAGCCCCGTGCCTCGGCCCAGCCCCTTACTTATGTGGAATGTGGAGATGTCTTTCCAGCACCTTCTTAGCCTGTTTCCACTATTTGAATCGCTAATACATTCTCTTGGTTTGCACTGCCTCTTGCCCCTGCTCCCATGCTCGAAGCATATTGTGTCAAGCTGATACATGTTCTTCCTTCGCTTGCAAAGTAACCATGTTCAACATGCAAGCAACCCTGGCAAAGCCCCATCTTACACCACCTGACGTGTCTGCTAGCGATCTGCATGAAGATCGTCCTTACTCATACACATACATGTATGTATGTACCTTCATAAGATTCAAATATATCCAAACTTACACATTGAGATGATTATTGCACTTATTTAACAACAAATAAACAAAAGCAAGAAAAATACTGGAGAAAGCTTTGCAAAAAGTACAAAGAAACAAGAAACTACAATCGATAGAGTAACTACTAAAACAAAAAACTACAATTGACAAAGTCACTAGCGAGGGAGAAAGAAAGTAGTACTAGCGTCTACAAAATACCTCAAGTGTCTATGAGACCATGAGTGATACAATGATACCATTGGTATACCGAGTCATGCATGTAGAATAAAGAAATCTGTAATGGCCCTCTAAGAAGTATCATGTCAGGTCTGCCCTTTCCATATGCTGGCTCAGTACTACATCCCTATGACATCTGAGCTCCAGCACATACATGCCCAGGCATCTCTGATCATCATACTGCATGACCCATGCAAGTGGACCAAACCCCTCGGAAGAGGCAATGGAATCTCCCCCATATCTGATAGACCAGGCAGCTCAGCATGTAGTGCAATCGCGCCAAGCTCCCAGGAAGGAGACACCCATATCCGATGTATGTGAAACCCTAGTGGATCCAACCGGATAATCCGGATGACCTCTTGCCCTGAGAGGTCCATGAATGGAGAGTTCAGACTATACTGAAAAGAGGGGAGGCTGTGTGCATCAAACCACTCAACTACCTCGGAGTACCATGCTAGCGGGGATAATGATGGTGATAGTGCTGATGAGGAGGGTGGTCGAACCAGATAATCCAGTTGATGAGAGGTCCAAGAATGGAGAGTCCACACTGTACTGAAAAGGGGGGAGACGATCCGTCTGGAGGCCATGTGCATCAAAACACTCAACTACCTCCAAGTACCATGCTGGCAAGGATAATGATGGTGATGGTGCTTATGAGGAGGAGGGTGGTTCAGCCAGCCAAAACAGCTCCCTCTCCCTCACCTAATGTAACTGCATAGAAGATTCTAGTGCTAGCCTCAGGACTCAGGAGGCAATCCCTCTCGAGTGTATATACATGCTGGATATAGGTGATGATCCAGAAGATGGTGTCTATAACCAGTGGGGCCATCCCAAACTCTGCACCTTATGTGGCACCGATGGCTTGCTTCTGATCATGCGTGACAACATCATCACCTCTAGCCTCTCTATGCTCTTCCAGGTAGCCTTACTTATAGTGGGCCTCGTCCTCTACTTCCCCGGTGCATACTCTGCATATTTGCTCCTCTAGTGGGATGTTCTTGGTTCTCCCAGCCTCTCCTCGGAGGCGGTGGGAGGATACTCTGAGCTGAGACCAGTCACGATGCGCATAGCATGTAACATGTGGATCTGCATGTACCTCGGGATCTCAAAGAATCCATCCCTGGTAAGTCTAAAAAAATGCTCTATAGAACTTAGTTTCGTTCCGATCTCTGATGATGACACCCAGGTCTGGCATATGTGTAGGCTGAGTAGATCTAACCGGATGATTTGGTTGATTGTCGTGAGAGGTCGAGGTGCGGAGAATATAGGCTGTACTGAAATGGGGGGAGACGATCCATCTACAATCCATGAACCATTCAACTACCTCCCGGTACCATACTTGTGGTGGTAAGGCTGGCAGCCATCTTCTCTGCGAGATGGAAGGCAGTCTGGCATGTCCCTCCCTCTCATGATTCAGCTGCATAAATGTTACATGAGGAAGCTCTGGGAGTCTTCTTTCAGCCCTAAACACCATTAATGCAAAACGCATGCAGAAGAGAGAGAGAGAGAGAGAGAGAGAGAGAGAGCTGAGTATTCAGTATATTCATATATGTACAAAAAGGTACAACAGTCTTGGGCTGACTTCCATAAAAACGTGTTAACCCTAATCTAGACCTAGTCCTATGACCCAGCCAAGCAAAGGGCTGAATACTGAAAACGATGAGCACATAAAAGCCTTATAGCCTTTGGAATATCCCATGGACTGGCCAACCTGCAGTCGGCCAGCTACTGGACAAATAAATCCATAAAATGTTGCAGCCGACAGGGATATTCCCCAGTCATGACTGGCTTCTGTGTCCTTCCACTCTAGTGCTAGCCAAGGGAGATAATCTCTGTCTAGAAAGTATACATGATGAATGTAAGTAATGGTCTCGAAGAGAGCATATGTGACCATCATGTAAGTAATGGTCTGGAAGAGAGCATATGTGAGCAGTGGAGCTCCCCAGACTCCACACATATTATGTCATGGGACACCGATGGCTTACTTCTGATCATGCGTGAATGTCATGTGCACACACATGGACATGGCCGATCCAAAGATAACACCTGATTAGGCAACAGATAAACAATAGGATTCGGGCAGTAGGAGCCTCGAATAGGCGCCAGCAGGCAGCTTCATGGCCTAGGATCAGGTTGGCCAGGCATTGCAACACGTATACCTCAGGTCGGTAGTTTTATGTGTTTTGGTGTCCACTGGAGCTGGCTGGCAACAGTTGGCTAGATGGCCTGGCTGCCAAGGGCCTATAAAAAGGCACAACATTGTTCATTGTTAATCATCTCACTCCCTCAAGGAGTCAAGGGCCTATAAAAAAGCACAACATTGTTCATTGTTAATCATCTCACTCCCTCAAGGAGTCAGGTCATAGAGAGTCTTAGAAAGGTCATTTAGTCTCCTTTTTGGGTAGGCCAAAGGCCATAGAATTGTACTAGACTTATACACCTTTTTGTACCATATGAATATATACTAAATACACAGCCATCTCTCTCTCTCTATGTTGGTTGTTGTTGCATCAAGAGTTCCTATACAGTACTTAGGGCTGAAAGAAGACACAATTTCCGCGCATGTAACATAGGTATCAGAGCTTCAGGCCGATTCTGAGATATTGTCGTTGCCCATGTCCTACCTGCCCTTACTACATAGCGCATGGATGAAACCATCGCCTGTGTCTTGATCTTTCAGTGGTGTGGTGACAATGCAACAGTGGTATCAAAGCATCAAGCTCAGCTATGTTGGTGGTGTCCCAGAAGTAGTGCACAAGTCCAAGGAAAGTAACTCAGCATGTGTCAAGACCCCTAGAAGCTGATTGGTGTCAAGCAAAGCCCAAGGGAGGGGTTTCATAAGAGTTGGTAGCCATTCAGAGCTGCCAAGGAAGGCTTTATGGAGCAACTCCAAGGGATGATGATCATCCAAGGGTGGAGCCAAGGGTGCCATGATCAGTTTCAAGAAGAAGGATTCATGTTTCTGTTCAAGGATTAAACAAGAAGGCAAGGGTACAAAGTGGAACAGATGCATAGATCTCAACATCAGATTTGGAGTGGAATCAGAGACAAGGCATGTTTTCACTGAAAAGGTTGCCAGGAAGGAAAGGATGAAAATTTGGAAGTCCATGTGGAGACAAAGGGATGATGACAATCATCCAAGGTCAAAGGTTGGAATCCCATCATCAAGTTTAGCAGGAGGGGATGTCATGTGCACACACATGGACATGGCTGATCCAAAGCTAATTCCTGATTAGGCAACACATAAACAATAGGGTTTGGGCAATAGCAACCTCTAACATGCACCGAAAGGCAGCTTCATGTAACTGTAAGCCCAGCGGGGCGTGCTGTGACAGATCCCACCACGTATCCAAGAGATAGAAACATAGAGAGAGAGAAGATAGAAAGAAAGAAAGAAAGAAAGATTTTATTAACGTCTTCCAAAAGACCCAACTCGGCCTATGAGACAAATCGGTGTACCTGTATGGGGTATCCTCTGTCATCCCAACAAAATGAAAAAGTACTGAACTAAAAAGCTGAATCTGGGTGTGCAATAAGTACAATGAGTGGGGGAGGGGATGGAGCTCTACTACTAGGAGAATGCAAAGCTATATGCATGGAGTATACAATCATAATATGCAACCTAGCTAGCTCCATCCTGTACCATACTGGGGGTATAAAATGGTATACATCAATGAAGGGGGTGTCCACATTTCCCTGAAGAACATGCCTGGGTGTGCTCTAAAGCGAGCCAGTCGCTCCGCACCCTCTCTGTGAAACTGATCTCTGATCTCTGTCATCTCTCTCTGGTATAGGCGTGGTGTCCAAAAGCCAGGTGTCCTCTGTCTCCTGCGGACTCTGAGTGTCTCTGCTCTCTGGAGAGTAATTCCCTGCCATGTAGGGGCTGGGAGTGGGATGGATCTCTGAAAAAATGTAGTAATCTGTGTCTGTCCTCCCCCCTCTGGAGCTTTCTGAGCCTGTAATGATGTCTCTCTGTGACGCTGTATGTCTAGAATGAATCTCCCCAGTATGCGCTGGTCTGCTGCCTCAAAGATCTGGCGTAGGGAATGTGGCTCTCTGAATAAAATGGGATATCTCTCTCTGATGGCTGTATATGCTCTGCATCTGCATACATAATGCTCCTCACTCTCCACCTCCTCTCTGCACAATCTGCATACCCTCTCCTCTCGGGGGATCCGTGCTGCTCTGCCAGTCTCAATCTCCAATCGATGTGATGAAACTCTAAGCTGACCAATAGCCACTCCGGAGCCGTGTGGTAAAAAGCCCTCCATGTATCTAGGCCTCTCTATAAATCCATCATCAGTGATACTCATGAAGTGATCTCTGTAGTATAGCATCTTCGGTGGAAGAGGCTCTGTAGGCGATATCCATGTCTCTCGTGTATAGAGCTGCCATAGGTCCTGTCTCAATACTCTGTTCCTCTCACTATGAGAGAGACGGATATGTGATGCATCCCTGTCATACTGGAATGGTGGTAGATGATCCATGTCTAGGCCATGCTGTGAGAACCAATGTGTGACCTGTGCATACCATGATCCTCTGTCTCCAACCTCAGCCAACTGTCTAGATGCCTCAAAAGCTCTGTATGACAATCTGTCCAGTGGCATCTCTCTGAATCTGTCTAGCAGGCATATAGTCTGAAATATGGCCTCTACCATCATAGGATGCGCAGCAAACTCTGCTCCGATAATGTCATGAGGTACTGATGGTTTGCTGCGTATCATGCGTGCCATCATGAGGGCCTGTGGTCTCTCTATCTGTGTCCACCAATGGGTAGCAAGGCCTGGCGCCCCTACCGTTGCTCCATACATCAATGCCGGTGTGACTAATGTGTCAAGTAGCCACCCCTTCGTCCGGGGCTCCTAAAAATGTGCCTGGTGGCACTGTCTCTCTAGCATAGCCAATGCTGCATATCCCCATGTCAATCTAGCTCTGGCTGCTGAACCCATGGTGAAGCGTGTGGCTGCTGCAGAGAGGGTAACCCCTAGGAACACGTATGATGTCACCACCTCCACCTGGCGTCCTACAAGAGTGAATGTCAGCTGACTCGTGCCCTCTCTCGATGTATGAAAGACCATAACCTTGGTTTTCCCAAGGTTCACAGTAAGACCCCTCTGTGTGCAGAACTCATGGAGTGCATGTAGATGCTGCTGTAGACCTCCTGGAGACTCAGACACTAATACAATATCATCAGCATAAAGCAAAATATGTACTGAGATACCTGCTAAATCAACTCCATCTCCGCCTCCCCGTGTAATGAAGTTAGCCACCTCATCAATGTATAACCCAAATAGCGTGGGGGAAAGTGGGCATCCTTGCTTCACACCAATGGTGCTAGCAATAGTCTCGGACATACCTCCTGGACATCTGACTCGCCCAAAAACCTGCTCATATAATGCATAGATGCCCCATGTCATATCTGCTCGTATGCCAAGAGACTGCAGGCGCTGAAAGAGCCTCTCTTGTGGTACTGTGTCAAATGCCTTGCGAAAATCCACAAAGCAGCAATAGAGCTTTTTCTTCCTCACTCTAGCCTGATCAATTATACATCTCAAAGTGAATACATGGTCAGTGGTAGAGAAAGCTCTCCTGAAGCCTGCCTGCCCTGATGAGCGTAAACCTGCTCGCTCAGCATATAAGCTAAGCTCTTGCTCCAACACTGCACCATAGAGTTTGGCCAGCACGTGGCCAACCATAACCGTCCTGAAGTTGCTCGGATCGAGCATATCCCCTGTTTTGTGAATCGGCACAATGGTGTGCATCGTCCACTCCGCAGGTAAACCCTCTGCTAGTGCCCTGTTAAACAGGTGTGCAAGAAAAGGAGCCAAAGAATCTACTGCATATGCTCACCCTGCATGCCCATATGGTCGGTGGCCCGTCCATGCTGTAGGCGGCGGATAGCTTCTTGTACCATTGAGTGGGTAAAGAAGCTAGCTGTGGTAGGTCGAGGCTCCTGCGGCTGAGGTATAGGTGGCTGCTGTGGGGCGTGGTATGGGCCCTCTGCATATGTGTGCCATATCTGTGGGTCTACAATAGGTGTCGGTGTCTGGGGCTCTCTGAAGTGCCGCCATGACATAGGGCTATCTCTATTCATGAAGAAATGAAAGATCTCTAGCTCCTGTATCTCTGCGAAGGCCCGCCTTTTGCGGCGAGTAAGTCTTCTCATCATTCTCCTCAACTCCTGCTCTATGATGGCTCCCAAGGCTCTCTGTATGCGGAGCCGTGAGTATAGCGTTCTGCACTCGTCATCATACCATATGTTCTGGGGCATAGTCCCAGATCTCGCAGGCTCTCCTGAGTGGACACGATGTGGGAAGCTCTGTAATGCAACCGTGTGTAGGAGAGATGCCAGATGGGCTGTAATGGTATCCATAGGTGCCAGGGGATCAGCCCATCCTCTACTCTTCCAGTGTATATGTCTGCCATGTCATGTGTGAAGTAGATGGTAGTGTGTGGCATCGGTATGTGGGGGGCTGGTGATACTAGTGATCCGGCTAGTGAAAATGCCAAGTATGTATGATCTGCCCCAATATGGAACGGAGAATGAGGTGACAAGCTGTGATGCCTCCAAAGACCCCATAATGTAGTCTACCACCGTGCCTCCGGTCCGTGTATGACCCCCATGTGGGAAGCATGTCAGCCCTCCTGATCCCGACCACTGTAGCATCCTGTTATAAATAATGAGACGATGCCTCGCTCCCAACTCTAGTAAGTGGTCCCCATAATGTCCTCTGTTTGGTCCAGTGTCCTCTGATGCCCGACTAGCCCCTATCTCCTTTGAATCCACAAGGTGGAGGATCTCCATGTCATCATAGTCATACACCTCACACTGTCTGCTCTGTGTGTGGGCATTGAAGTCGCCTGTAAGAAATACTTCCCCTAGTGTAGAATAATGCATAATCTCCTCTGACAGACAAGTGTATGGCGAGGCTCCTGTCTCCTCCTCCTGTGGCATGTCCTCTGTAATGACATAAGAGGATCCTGATGGAGGAAAGTAACATAGGGCTATGTATATAACCCTGTCCTGTGAGAGCTGTAAGCTGATCCACATGTATCTGGCCTCTGGATCCTGTGCTACCACTCTCAGTCTCCCCTGTAGCTCCCGTCTGAATAGAACTGCTACTCCCCCCGACCCTCTCGAGATACCCTCGCGTGTGGTCCTCCTGTATGCTGACTCCCACTGGAATCCCTCTACTCGAGGTAGCCCTCTCTCTGGGCTCTGATGTGTCTCTGTCAGAAGTATGATGTCTCTCCCCACCATAACATGCTCCAGTCGTCCACGCTGCACCCATAGTGAACCATTACAGTTCCATACTGCCATGTGTATCTCTGTCAGTGGCCTGGTCTGTGTCCCATAGGCCCTAAACCGCTAATCCATGGGCCGGCCATCAATGATGACCCGACCATCTCGATAGAAGGCCTTCTTGCCTTCTCTCCTCGCGTGTAGGACTCGTGGCATGCAAGCTCTTCTATGCTCAAGCTACATCCTCGTGAGATCATCATCCAAGAAAATAGGAGCTCCCTCTAAACCTCGTAGTATGACCCTCTTCCTCATGAAGGTGACCCTCTCCGTCTCTCCTGCAAACTGTAGGATGAGGGCTCACTTGCATGTTGAGTCTTTCCCGGCTCTCCATGCTTTGGTGAAGGGGAGAGGGTGCTCTTCCCTGTAGCCGAGCTTCATGCATAGAAGTTGTCCATCTTTCTCTCGGGAGTGGAGTCGGGTGTCTCGGCAATACTTGTGACTCGAATGTTGAGGCGGGGGCATGCCTCATCTTCTCCTCCTCAATGGTGGTGTGAATGATTTGGTGTTCTTCCCTTTGAGTCTCCTCCCTCACTTCTTTACGGATGTTCTTCTTCACCACCTCAACCCATCCTGACTCCTTGGAGATCTCTTCTTGAGAGGGAGAGAAAGAAGGGTTTAGGGAACTTTGCACTATACACACACACTGAGTGGGGAACAAAGCCCGCTCCCTTTTAGGAATTTATTCAGGAACAATCCACGAGCTCGCAAGCCAAGATCAATACATCAATGAATACAAAAGCAAACAAATATGCTAATGTAGAAATCCAAGTCAAAGTCGATGTCAATGCTAAGGCACGAGATCCTGATGCCGAGCACACCACGGGGATGACCCACAAGATCTCTCACAGGACTAGTACCAGATCCAAATGCAAATCCAACGAACTCCAAACTCATAAACAAGGTACACAGCTGATTCGTGTAGATGATGAAGTATTTTATGTTCAGCAGTAGAAACGATGCCCAATCCGGAGTAGAAGTAGTCCACAAAGAGACCATCCAAGAAAGTATGGATAGGACCAAGTTCACGTGCCTACACAGCAGCTGTTGTACGGCGCAAAACAGCGTACGGCAACAAATGTACGGCACTGAGCAACAGGCGGTTCAGATCCAGGTGGCACTAGTAGAACAGTCGACGGTGGTTCAAACAGCGTACGGCACTGAGCATCAGTCAGTTCAGATCCACGCAGCGGCACTAGCAGAACAGTTGACAGTGGTTCAAACAGCGTAGCCAGGCAGTTCAGGTGGCGCAACCAAGCAAGGGGTAGTGCCGGCAACAGGTGGTGCTCAGGTGGCAGCGCTGTCCGGGCGGGCAGTGCAACAAGGTGGCGCAGCCCAGCTGGTGGCGATACTATCAAGCAGCGCACAAGTGGGCCGCAGTCGGTACAAGTGGTGGCGATGGTGGCGTATGGCGCTGTCAGCTAGTGGTGGCAGCAGTATGATCAGCAGGCCGACGACGACGACGATGATGATGATGAATCCTCACACTTCAATGATCTTGTTCATGGTGATCAAGAGAGGCTCATGCTTGTTTTATACATGTGAGAGGGAACCTGTTTTTGCCAGAAAGCTAGCCAAGCTTTTGTTTTTTTCTTTTCGCTTTGCTTTTGCTCTTTTTCACTTTACACAAAAAAATATTACTCAAGGCCAGCTTTTACCAAAGTTCTTGTGCTTTGCTTTTTTGGCTTCAGGGCCTTGCTTTTTGGCCCTAGAGTTGCAGCTTTTTTCGTTTTGGTCCAGCTGAGTCCCCTCTTGCCAGTGGTGCTCTTGGCTCGCGGTCAACTCAGTTTGACTTTTTGCTTTTCTCTACTTTTTGACCAAAACCGGTGCCTTGGTCCCTGTCCCCATGCCTTCTTCCATCTATCCAGTGTCCGAGCAAGGGTTCCATCATGTGATAAGAGCTAGGGAGACCAAATAGTTGCGTTCCCTCTCTCTTACATTGCAGTTGTCCTCAACTACAGAATACAAGTGTTCCAAGCATATCCATAAGTTCCAAGTACTAGCCCCATCTGGTAAGTCTTGTGCATCTCGACATCCCCATATCTATGATGTCATCTACTTATCCGGCAACATCTCTATGCCTAATCTTTGACTAACGGCTTTTTTCTTGATGGTTGTTCTTCATGACCTCTAACATATGTTAGATAAAAGAAATCGATACTTACCTCCTATAAAAACTAGAAATAATCTAGTCAACAAACGGGTATGCATAATTCGCGTCTACTGGGTATTTAAGATACTGGCCAGGTAGTCTGGAGCTCAATGGACTATCACATGCCATAAATCCAAGCATTGTCCATATATCAAAAACAGCACACAAAGTCAAAGAAATTCAAACATACATCAATATCCAATGCACATGTAAAGGTTCTCCTATTCATGGATTGTCCTGTCTGGTCTAATCTGAAACCGCTGCTGAGCTATCTGGCTTCCAAAGGAAACCACTCAGTCAATCATCAGGGCCATCTTGTCACTAGGACCGCCCGAGTGTTCATCAATAGTCATCTGGGCCATTTGGTCGCATTGACCACCCGACTATGAAATCCAAGGTATCTGACATAAAGGCCATCCAATGGGTCACCCAAATACAAATCTCGCTCCTTGGGTCATCTGGTATACACCCGACATAAACTGGAGCATGTCCAAGTAACCATTACATAAGCAAGATAATGATCAATTACATTTTAGTATATATGTACAATGAAGAGGGCTAGAGGTATAATCCCTCCCTCTTGAATCTGTCTTGTTCACAAGACGTCTATGCCTAGACTTCAAATACATTTGGACCAACCGCTTCCTCATACGCTCGAAGTATCTCTATGAGACCATGAGTGATACAATGATACCATGGGTATACTGAGCCACAAAAAAAGTAACTGAAGAAAATGAAAAACAACTATCACTATACAGAGAGATGTTTCTTTATTTTGATGCTTTTAATGAGCTGGCTGCTGCATATGTGCAACTAAAACAGATTCACTGAAAAGCAAAACAAAGGACCACAGCAGAAAGAGATTTACAATGAGCCAAGGACCAAACAACTCAACCTGAAAGAACTTTTGGCCCACCACATGCAGAACAACCACCAAAACGTTAAATTTTGGGCCACAAACTTCTAGGTGAATCTATTAGCTCTCTTGTGAAAACTGTATATGCCAATGGAAAGTTGAGGTTATTTCCCAAACTTTACAAGAATCTTACTGCAATCTTTAACTCCATGAGAGTCTACTCACAAAGCTTCAAATCATTACCTGCTATGATATCCCCACCCACGTCATTAGCACGCAGGAATGGGTGCAGGTCCATGCATAAAGATATGTCCACTTTAGTGGATGTTTAAACCTTCATGGGTAAACCACAGCACTAAGTTTCTATCACATCTCTGGAGCCTCAGCATGATGAAGGCTAGCACTAGAAACAAAACTCATACATCTGTCTCACAAGAGTAGCTAGTGGGCAAAAAAAAGCACTGCTTTGGATAGAAAAAATTAAAAGGAACCTGGCTGCAACTTGACAAGATGAGGACTCAAAAAAACAATATGTGCATGTCTACTGATGTATGGCAAAGAGAGATGCCGACTCACCAACTAAAAGACATTAAAGAGATACCTGGGAAAAACACAATAAAGACATTGAATAAACGTAACAACCTGAAAAAATTTAGGATTTTAATGAAACAGAACAAAGGTCTACAAAGACCTTGAAAGAAATGTGCACTAGCAGGCACAAACGAAGAGCTGAGAAAAAAGTACATTTTCATGATCCATGTGGCGTAGTAGCTTGATTTCTCGTAATGTGCGCTTTGCATCAATTCTATTGTCGAATGCATTTCCAATTTTCTTAATCGCCACTTCTTCGCTTGTCTCACTATTAATGGCCGAGCTACACAAGACAAGATCCCCTTTAAATAAAACAGCCTTTTTGTGTTGTCATGATTCTGGTAAAAGCAAGATAGAAAGTGCAAAAAAATCTCTCTCATCACAGATGCACCAATTTCATAGTATATAGGTGCTAGATAATCCTTCAAATTTTCTAATCAACCTACTCATTATCTCCTTTTGCATTGGATACAAAGGAAAGTTGATTTAATGCTGGGAAACAGTGAATATACTGAGCCATGCCTTTAGACTGTTCAAATTTTCATTAATTTACACAAAACACATGAAGCATGAGTCGGAATGACATTGTGGATGTGTGTATGCTTTGTTTGCCATGCTTCCATTGCCAAGCAAACCTAGATCCCAGACGCTCGGCCCATTCAATCGGAAATCCTTTTTCTCAAACACAAGTCTATCAATTCAAAACCAGCCTCAACACCCACCTTTGTAGCAACAACGGTAAGCAGCCTATGGCTGCACAACCATCACCATCCCTAGACCCACCATCTATAGCAGCTTCAGGTTCATCCAAAGGTGCAACTCATCGTCTTAGCCGAGTACAAAAGATGGCGTCTTCCGAGCTGCCCATGTCAAATAGGACAATGAATTGTTGTCCCTTGGCTGTACCATAAGCACAGATGAGAGCTTTCGTCTACCCTTCAGTATCACCCTCCTGCTTATCATCAAATACCACAAGGGGTGCTAGATTCAAAGAGGGTAACAGCTGTACGGCATTCGTGTTTGAAGATGGAGGGGTTGTCACGTGCACGCCCGTGCCATGGCTAATCCCACGCAGGAACAATCTTAATCCCTGATTTAGTCAAGCATTTAGCCTTAGTAAGTATCAGCATCAGCATTAGAATCATTAGCATCAGTGTTAGAACCAACATCATCATCAACATTATCACCATCAGCAGCATCCACATCATCCTCATCCCAAGGAGGGCATGGGCCCTGTCGGCAGCCAGCATTGGGGTTCCAACATGCAAGCGACGGTATCTAGGTGAAGGCCACTTGGTATGGGGGAGGCCGTACAGAAAACACAGCAATAAAAGCACTAAAAACGGTATTTTCCCACGACTAGACCTGGCCAACAGCATTGTCTACTGGCCAACTGCACCCTCAGCGTACTATATAAGCTTCCCATCATTTCCAGCACGAAGCAAGTCATTAGTTCAATTCTTAAAATCATCATTCAATCATAGCATTCATGTAGAAGGGCTAAGGGTCAACCCTTATGGGCTGACCATAAGCCTCAGCCATGTTTTTGTACCATATGAATAAAGAAAACCTGACACCTAATCTCTCTCTTCTTCTCTCTCCTCTATCTTAATCTTAAGTTAATTAGCATAAATGTTACATGCATCAGGTTTTCTTTATTCATATGGTACAAAAAGACGGCTTATGCTTGTACATGGCTGAGGCTTATCGTATTCCCATAAGGGTTGACCCTTAGCCCTTCTACATGAATGCTATGACTAAATAATGATTTTATGAACTGAACTAATGACTTGCTTTGTGCTGGAAATGATGGGAAGCTTATATAGTATGCTGAGAGTGAGTTGGCCAGTAGACAATGCTGTCGGCCAATAGACAGTGCTAGGAAAATACTGTTTTTAATGCTTTTATTGCTGCGTTTTCTGTACTACCTCCCCCATACCAAGTGGCCTTCACCTAGATACTGTCGCCTGCATGCTGGAATCCCAATGTTGGCTGCTGACTGGTTTATGTTATCTGCGACAGGGCCCATGCCCTCCTTGGAATGAAGATGATGTGGATGTTGCTGATGGTGATGATGGTGATGATGATGCTGGTTCTAATACTGATGCTGATGATTCTAATGCTGATGCTGATACTTACTTGTAACATGCGGAAGCTTCGTGGCCGAATCGGTAACTTCAATGCTCAGAATTCAGCAATCTTTCACAATGAATATAATGCACAAAACTGAAGTAGATGTGCAGAAAAGAGAGAGAGAGAGAGAGAGAGAGAGAGAGAGAGAGAGAGAGAAAGAAAGAAAGATATATTAACGCCTGCAAAAGGCCAAAGACCAAACATAGTACACAGCTGATGGTTTCTCATCAAAAGTAAGACAAAAAGGACTAAAAAAGTCCTAAAACAGTCCTAAATAGCTATGAAAGGAAAATACTCCTACTAAGGTACAACAAAAGTGTATAATATCTACAACTAGCATAAGACTGGTGTAATATGCTCATCTCGGTATCTCTCTCATGGAGTGCTCTAAGATAGAGAAACTAAAGTGGCGGGGCAGTCCTCTCCTGTGGCGGGTGATGATGGCTCTAATCCACCGGTGATGAAGCGGCCGTGGACGAGGTCCTGGTAAGCGTGGGCGTCTCGCGCTCGACAAAGTGCTATGGCTCTGTCAAGGGTGACTCCACCTAAAGGACATCTATGGGACATCTGGCTCGCCGAGGGGTTAGTGGAGGTCTTGGTCGTATCTGCCGGGGTGCTCCTAGCCCTGAAAAAAATATGTCATGGCTCGCTGGCGGGGTGGATCCTGGTGTGCTATCCTAGCTCGTAGGAGAGCCTCTCGATGGCGTCTGAGCTCCAATAAGAAAAGCCCCAAACACCTCTGATCCTCAAACTCCATCACATGTTGTAATGGTCCAAAACCCTCTCAAGACAGAGAGAGAAGAAAGAAAGAAAGAAAGTTGTATTAGCGTCTTCAAAAGGCCAAAATGACCTATGAGACCGAAAGGTTACATCATATCCATGAGGTACATCATCTTGGGTACAAAATAGTAATAAAGAAAGATAACAAAAATCTAGAACTATAAAATCTGATCTAGGCACATGAGCAAAGAGCTCTCATATCACCCTAATACATCCCTCATGGGCCGCTGTGACATGGTGCAAAAGGCGGTAAATCTTAGCCGACGCAAGAAGGTCCTCCAATGATGGGAGATGATGGCCCGGATCCTCCTGTGGTGGCGTGGCCGTGGGCGAGGGCCATGGGGTCCAGGGCGTCGAGCTCTACATAACTCAATGGCTTTGTCGGGTGTCACACCTCTCGGCCAAGCTCCTCCACTAGCCTGTGGTCCGGGTATGGTGGGTGGATCGACCCTCGGAGCGTTTTTCTGGAAGAAGTCGGTGAGAGCTCTCTTTGTTGGTCCTCGAGCAAGTACAGCTGATCTAGATCTCACTAAGGACTCCCTATGTCTGCGGAGCTCTAGAAGAAAAAGTCCTGACATCTCTGATATGGGAAGTCCATGATCCTGGAAAGTGGTCCGAACCCAGCTCGGAAGAGGCAGTGGAACCTCCCCCGAATCTCATAGTATACAGGGCATCGACATATGTAATGGTCCTCTGTCTCAGGCTAAACAGAGCTAGTATATACTATCCTCTGGTGCAACCGCCCTGGGCCCATATCTAGCAGTCTCCACTCTCAGCTGGTGGGACGAGGTGTGGATCTGGCCGATCGCACATCTCACCCCAAAAGATAGGTGTGTGTCCATGTAGCGTAGGCGGATGATGAAGCCATCCCCTGTCAAGCATAGGAGGTGATCTCTGTAGAAGGCCATCTTCGTCCCCAGTGGACGACTATGTGAACTCCATGTACTCTGAGTATCCAATCTGACAATGTCCTTCTTGATAACCCTGTTCCGCTCGGTGCGACTGAGAGCAAAAGACGGGGCCTCCATGCTATACTGGAACGGGGGGAGCGCCTCCATCTGCATGCCATGCATGCCAAACCAAGTGCCTACCTGTGCATACTAGCACTCTGTATCTCCCTCAAGTGTCAACTGTCTCGAGGACTCTAGGGCTAGCCGAGGGTATCTATCTAGTGGAAGCTCTCATAGCCTGTGCCAGTATGTCACTGTTTGGAATAGAGCCTCTCTCACTATCAGTGCAGCCCCCATCTCTGCCTCCACAATCTCATGTGGCACCGATGGCTTACTCCTAATCATGCGCGAGATCATCGCCACTAGGGGCCTCTCCATCGGCTTCCACCCATCATATACCTCCTCTATATCTTCTCGGCCGGCTCACTTCTCTGTCTCCTCCTGTGGTATAAGCTCGGACCCTAGATCGGGGCACAATACAGTAGTGCAGGTGTAACTAGAGTATCAAATAGCCAAAGCTTCGTCCTCAGCTCCTGAAATTGTATCTGTGAGCATTGCCTCTCTAGCGAGCCAAGGGCTGCATATCCCCTCATCAATCTAGCTTCGGCTGCCTTCCGCATCGAGAATTGAGGTCTAGCAAAAGTGATCCCAAGGTATACATATGAGGTAACATATACTCCACAGGCTCTCCACTGTATGTAAATTGTACTGCAGATCTACTTATCCACCATGGGGAGGTGTTAAAGATCATGACCTTGGTCTTTCCAAGGTTCACAATGAGGTCCCGGTCCTTGCAAAAGGCCCGTAATGCATCCAAATGCCTCTGCAACCCCTCTGGTGAATCAAAAATGAGAACAATATCATCTGCATACAAAAGGATCGGTATCAGGACTCTTGCTAAATGTGCTCCTGGTCATCCCTGTTTGTCTATGTAATCCAAGATCTTGTCAATGTATAGACCAAATAGAGTAGGAGACAAGGGGCAGCCCTGCTTCACCCCGATAGTGCTATGTATGATCTCTGAGTCACCTCCTGGAGCCCGTACTCTACCAGGGACTGACTCATAGAGTGTAATCATCCCCCAAAGCATCTCTGCTGGTACTTCCATATCCTGTAGTCTCCTCATCAATCTGGCCCGTGGGACGATATTGCAGAAATCCACAAAGTAGCAATATATCCAATGCCCGTGAGCTCTCCCCTCCTCAATGATCCCTCGTAGTACAAAAATATGATCTAGTGTGGAGTGTCATCTCCGGATGCCTGCCTGCCTGCCCTGGTGCTCTGAGTCTCTGGACCATCTACTAAGCTCATGCTCCAAAATCGAACCATAAATCTTGGCCAAGGTGTGACCACTCATGATAGTCCTGTAGTTGTTGGGGTCCATGGGATCACCTGCTTTCAAGATAGGTACAATAGTATTCGATGACCAGCTGGCAGGGAAGCCCTCACATAGAGCCCTATTAAACATGTGAACCAATAAAGGGGCTAGCGTGTCCCTAGCATGAGAGAAATGCTCGGTCATGATGATCCTGTGCTCTGCCAGTCTACATCATGTCAATAGCATCTCTCACCATGCTCAGGTAAAGAAGGAAGAGTGTGGGGAACAGGGTTCCGGTGGATGGGGGAGAGGTGGCTGCTTGGGGGCATGGTAGAGGGAGGTGGCATAGGTGTGCCATGTGCTGGGTGAAGTAATCGGAGTCGGCAGGCGATGATCCTGGAAGATCCTCCAGGCCTCCTTACAGTCCCTCCCAAGAAATAGCTGGTATAATTCCTGCTCAAGCCTGGCTAGGTAGGCTCTCGTCTTCCTCCGTGTGAGACGTCGGAAGATCACTCGCGCCTACTAGTAAGGGGTGGATCCTAGCGCAACCTCCCGATGTAGACGGGTTCGAGTATCACGACATTCCTCGTCGTGCCGGCTATTCTGTGGGACAGTCCCTCCTGGTGATGTAGGGGTGGCTCTGGAGTGTGCGAAGGCGGGTGGCTAGCGAGCTGTGTGGTAAGCTCATCAAGTGGGATGTGGGCCCTGGGGGTCGTGATTGGAGAGGATGCTGTAGACGTGATCAAAATAGATGGAAGAGGTCTCTCTAGTGAAGTGGTATCTCGGGTGGCGGTGATGGGGCAAAGCAGGTGGTTGGGTGGTGTATCGGCATGTGAGGGAGAAGGCCAAGTATGCATGGTCAACTTGAACACCGATGGGGCAAGGCGAGATGGTGAACTCCAAAATGAGTGGGATCAGAAAGAGGGATCCCACTAGATAGTCCACTGTAATGGCTCCATGTCCGTAGGGGTAGGAGGTGCAGGAGTTGGATCCAGGCCATCAAGCTAGGCCATCAGGCTAGGCCATTATAAATGGCTAGCCTATGAGCCCTCCCGAGGGCTAAGAGATACTCTCCATAATCTATGCGGGCTGCTATATCCTATGATGTCCGCTCCAGATCCATACCCACCGTGTCTGTCACGTAGGCTGTAACGCCTGCGAGACCGACGGCAGACCGGATGGCCAGATGGGGCTTTAGCGTCAACGCCTCGGCCGGAGCACCGAGGACGTGGCCATACCAGAGTTCAGTGGGAGAGGACGCCCATGCGGAGTCATGGGCGGCCAGGCTAGTGTGGACGGCAGGCCACACACTATATAGCCTGGGGGATGAGGGGCAATCCTCATTCTTCCTCTGTGGTGGCTGGGTGGTGAGCCAGAGGCCATCCCCTCCTGTGGTAGCACCCGTAGTGGCGCTACGGTGATCTAACAGTGTCAATCTCTTGGTACATGGGATCATGTGTCTCAAAGAAGGGTACCTGTGCACATGCGGAGCAGGCATTGAAGTCTCCAACCAGGAGGATGTCCCCTAGACTGGAAAACTTCATAATGTCATCATAAAGGGGCAGGTACGGGGATTCTCCATGGGTGGCATATTTAGAAGTGGAGGGTGCAAAGTAGCACACTGCAAGGTAGATGTCCCTGACCCTCTCTGTCTGGATCCTCACCCACAAAAATCGTGCAGCCTCATCCTACCCGACCACCTGTATCATATGCTGAAGTTCCTCCCTGTATAGTAGAGCCACCCCTCCCAACACCCAGGTACCCCCTGCTATGCGTGGCTATGGGCGGTGAACAGACTCCCATCTATATCCTCTCACCTCTGGAAGTCGACTCCCCTGGCATTGATGTGTCTCTTTGTATTAGACCAAGTCTCTCCCTCTAAATGTCTCATCGAACAGACCTGCATCTGTTCTCAAGGCGCCATTGCAATTCCAAACCGCAATCTCTAGCTTGGTCTCATAGGTCTCGCACCGTCATTGGGCAAGTCGCTCGGTGATGATCACCCTCCCATCTCAGTACACTACCCATTTCCCTACCTTTCGTGCATCCAAGATGCGTGGCATGCACTCCCTCCTGTGTGCCACCTATGCTAGTGTGAGATCGTCTTCAAGGTAAGTCTTTTCTCCTTGTGGTGCCCGCCTTTTGGTAAGGAATGCTTGCCTCACCTCCAACCCCGCAAACTTGAGGATGAGTGTGCATTCCTTGGTGGTGTCTTTGCCGACCCTCCGTGCCTCGACGAAGGGGGTATCATGGATTTCCATCTTTCTGCATAGTGCTATGACGTCCTCGGTGAGGCTCCTTCCTTCCATCCCACCACTCTCACATTCAATGCCCTAATCTTCCTTCTTGTTTCCTCTTCGAGTGTGTCATTGATGATGTTTGGGGATGATGGTGGGTTTCGTTCCTTCTTGGCAACCTCAATCCAGCCGCCCACTTCTGCTTCTGTGTCTTCTTAATCATCTCGCCCCATGTGGTTGCCTCATTTGCCTTCTTCTCCTCTTGTTCCTGGAGGGTCTTCATTTGCTCTCTAAGTGTATTCAGCTCATCATTGAGGGATGGCTGAATTTCTCCTTCTTCGAATTCAGTACGTGCCCTCAAGGTCTCATTTTCCACTTTAAGGGTGGCGACTTGGGCCTCCAGATCCGTGATTAGTGAGGCATGGTGGCTGGTTTGTGCGTCCAACATCTGGACCATTTCCTCCTGCATCTTGCTTAGCTGAGTTGCCATGTGTACCTTGCATGTCTGCCTTCCACCTATCCATCTCCTCTTGCATGGAGGCACGCAACCCACGCATAAGGTCATCACTATCCTTGTTCTCCCCGAGCTTCTTTTGTAGGTGCTCAATGTCCGTATCCTCCATTTTGCATACTTCTCTCATGGTGGTCAGGCATGTTTTGATATGGGGGTCGCCGATCTTCTGTGTGCTCGCCCAAATCGAGCTGTATTTCCTCTCCTTCTCACCTCTAATCCTCGTTTCCTGCAAGCAGTCCATGTTGGACTGAAGGGGTCCCCTTTCTAGTACTGATTCTGGTCCTCAGTTGGTGGCCCCCATAGGTGGCCACCTGCAAGTGGGGAGACAGGTACAAGCGACAAGAGGAGGAGAGAGGAGGCGTAGGTTGGACAGCGAAGAGAAAGAAGGGAAGAGGGGGCAGCGACAAGAGGAAGAGAGAGGAGGCGGCGCAGGTTCAAAGAGAGAGGCGGTGACGAAAGTGGGCAGTGAAGAGAGAGAAGGACGGAGAGAAACCAGGGGGGGCTTGCGCAGCGCGATCAGAGGGGAGAGCGAGGGCGAGGAGGGTGGGCGAGGGTGAGAGGGGGTGGGCGAGAGACAGCGCAACGAGGGCGAGGGGGGGTGGGTGCGAGAGAGAGCAGCAAGGGAAAGGAGGGTGGGCAAGGGCCGCGGGGGGGGGGGGGGGGGGGGGGGGGGGGTTACTCTGGGGCTAGCTGCAATGCCTGCTGGCCTGACTGCTCAATCTCTGTTTGAAAGAAGTCTGTAATCTGCCTCTGTAGGTGTCTCTCCCTCTCTGATCCCCTCCCTCTCAAGAGACCCTCTCTATGTCTACACAGCTCCAGCAAGTATAATCCAAGGCATCTCTGATCCTGGTATCTCATGACTCTGGAAAGTGGTCCGAAACCCTCTCTGAACAGGCGGTGAAAACGGCCTCGTATCTCATAATATACTGGACAGTGACATATGTAATGTAACTCTGTCTCTGGCTCCATCTGGCACAACTGACAAATCCTGGCCTCAGCTGGTACTCCTCTGAATCCGCCAGTCTCAATCTCTAGCTGGTGTGAGGATGTGCGCATCTGACCAATAGCACACCGTACCCCATGAGAAAGATGAGTATCCATGTAGCTGGGTCTAACCCATCCTTTGGGAGCAAGAGAAGATGATCTCTATAGAAAGCCATCTTCTTACCAAGCTCGTGTGTCGGTTGTATCCATGTCCTCCTAGTGTCCAGCTGAGTCAAGTCCTGCCTGATAAGTCTGGTAATCTCTGCCCGTGTGAGAGACAGGGAGGGTGCATCCAGGGAGTACTGAAATGGAGGTAGCCTGTCCATACTAAAGCCATGCAGTTGAAACCAAGCTGTCATCTGTGCATACCAACATGATCCGTCTCCCTATGATGCCAACTGTCGTGAAGACTCCAGGGCTAAGCGAGCATATCTATCTCTAGGGAGAGCCCAAGTGCTATGTATAAAGGAGACTGATCGAGTGAGTGCCTCTACTACCAATGGGGGGGCAGCCATCTCTGCACGGATAATATCATGTGGTACGGAGGCCTTGGCCCTAATCATCCGGGAAATCATAGAAACCAAGGGCCTCTCCATACGTCTCTATCCATCAGTGCTACCAGCTCGGCTATGGTGATCCACTCAGGGTCCCCATATCTCCTCTCCATACAGCATGCTGAAGTGACCAAAGTGTCAAAAAGCCAGAGCTTTGTTCGAGGTTCTTGAAACTGAACCTGCGAACACATCCTCTCTAGTCTCCCCAATGCTGCATAAGCTCTGGTCAATCTCGTCTCTGCTGCTCTCCTCAAGGAAAATAGTGGGCCACTAAAGACCACACCAAGGTAAGTATATGCATCTGTATACTCCACCGTCTCCTGACCATATGTAAAGGTGGGTACTGACCTCCTAACCCACTGTCCTGTGGTGTTAAACACCATCACCTTGGTTTTACCAAGGTTAACAAACAATCCACTGTCCTGAGCAAACGTGTGCAATGCATCCAAATGACGCTCCATCCCCTCTGGAGAATCTGAGATCAACACAATATCATCAGCATACAATAACAACGGAATCCATGTCCTTGCTAGCTGTGCTCCTCTGTCACCCTCTCGCTCTACATAGTCCGAAACCTCATCCACATACATCCCAAATAAGGTGGGAGAAAGGAGGCAGCCCTTTTTCACCCCAATAGTGGAGTGAACCATCTCAGATATACCCTGAGTAGTACGTACCTGCCCCACAACTGTCCTGTATAAAGCCATGATTCCCCAAATCAGCTCTGTGGGCACTCCCATCTCCTGTAGTCTGCGCATCGGTCTGGCTCTCGAAATTGTGTCAAAAGCTTTGCGGAAATCCACAAAGCAACAATAAATCCTCCTGCCATATAATCTTCCCTCCTCAATAATAGCTGTGAGTGTCAAGATATGGTCAAGAGTGGAGAAACCTCTCCTGAACCCTGCCTGCCCTGATGCACGTATGCCCTCTCTCTCTGCCCATCTACTCAACTCCTGCTCAAGAATAGATGCATATAATCTAGCCAATGTGTGACCAATCATGATGGTACGATAATTCTAAGGAAGAATGGGATCCCTTGACTTGAAGATAGGCACAATCGTGGACATATTCCAAATCTTAGGAAAAAACTTACACATGGCTCGGTTAAACATCATAGCAATAAGCTCTGCAAGCATATCTCAGGCATGAATAAAGTGCTTTGCTACAAAACCATCATGATCATATCCTATCCCAGTCCTCATCCTGTCAATAGCTTTCCTTACCATCTCACCAGTAAAGAAAGCACATGTCTCTAGGCATGGCTCCGATGGGTCTGGCAAGGGCAGCTGTCCTAGTGCTGTGTACAGGGATGTTACATACTCACCCCGAATCTCTATGGAGGTAATGGCTGGTGATGGTGAATGCTCATGGAATAGTCTCAATGCCTCGCCTGAGTCCTAACTCATAAATAACTGATACAAATCCCTCTCTAACTGAGCAAGATAAGCCCTCTTCTTCCGTCGCACTAGGCGCCGGAAGGTAATCCGTGACTGTCTGTGAGTGGTAACACCCATGAGCACCTCTCTCTGTAATCTGATCCTCATCTCTCTGCACTCCTCATCATACCAGCTGTTCTGGGGCATGTTCCTAGATCGTCTCCGTGTAGGCTGACTATGGGGATATGCCTCTGATGCTGCAGCATGAAGCGTCTCTATCAATATCTGAGTGAGCTCATCTAATGGCCGTCCCGGCTCCTCGGCACATAAGCGTCTGTATATCTCATCCGTGTACACGGTGTCAGTCTCCCTCGTTAAGGTATAACGAGTGTGTGTGGAGACCTGTCCCAATGGAGTGGTGCTGAACTGAAATGTGAGAGTGAAGGACAAGATAGCATGATCCACTGCTACTCCAACCGATCTAGTGCCTAGCATAAAATCCTGAAAAGAGGGAATGAGACTGGGCTGAGCCATAACATAGTCCACTGTACTAGCATCATGCCGATGTGGAAAGCTAGTGAAACCGCCCGCTGTCGGGAATCTCTGTAGGCCATTCAGGATGGCCAATCCATGTGCAGTCCCCATGTCTATCAAATACCGCCCATACACTGTATATTCCTCATCCTCTGAGAGTCTAGATAGGCCCATATCCCTAACATCAAGCTCCCTCAACATCTCCTCTGAGGTATCATAAAATACTATCTGGTTATGGGCGGTCCTGGCATTGAAGTCCCCCAAGAGAATGATGTCACCATCCCTGGAGAGCTCCCAAATCTTATCATCCAAAATAGAAAAGGGAGACTACCTGCTAGGTGATGCATACACTGATGTACTAGGAGCAAAATAGCATATAGCAATGTAGACATATCTGCCCATCTCTGCCCTCAGTCTAGCCCACATGTACCTAGCCTGCTCATCTCTGTGGACTATATGTATCAGTGGCTGCAGCTCCTCTCTAAACAATACTGCCACTCCTCCTAAGCCCCGTCCTCTATGCTCTGAACGAGTCTCCTGTCTACAAGCTGTCTCCCATCGATATCCACTAACATGTCGCATGGACTGTCCAGGAGCCTGATGCGTCTCACAGTAGAAGATGATGTCCCTCCCAGTGAAACTATCCTCAAAAGCCCCTACATCAAGGCGTGGAGATCCATTACAATTCCAAGTAGCAACTTTGAGTGTAGTCCCATAGGTCTCACGCCGTCATGAAGAGCGCCTCTCCATAATCACCACTCTACCATCTCTATAGAAGGCCACTTTCCCTTTCTCTCGGGCTGCCCTTATCTCGGGCATAACTTCTTTCATGTGGGGAAGTTGCGAGAGTGTGAGGTCATCTCCAAGAAATATTCCCGTCTTCTTGAGTGTAGGACGTCTCTTCAAGAAGTCCTTCTTCGCTTCTATGGAGGGGAAAGGAATAATAAGTGCTCTCTCCTTAGAAGATTCGCCACTACCTTCTCTCTTCTTTCCCACTCTCCATGCCTTTGTGTGCGTGGCTTCAATGCCCATCATAGAGAAGAGCTCCTTGGTTTCCCCTTCCGCATCATAAAGAGAAGACATCTTCATGGGTGGAGGATGGGTGGGAGTGGGGATGGGTGGCAATTCTTTACCTTTCCCTTTCTTGGCGACCTCGATCCATTTCACTGCCTCGTCCATCTTCTTTTGTGTCTCTGTGATCACCTCCACCCATGAAGATGTCTTTTCTTTATGTTGCTCCTCCTCCTCTCGAATGATCCTCATTTGTTCCTTGAAGGTATTCAGCTCTTCAATAAAGGAGGGCTGAAATTTTCCATCCTCAAGCTTGCCTTCGGAGTGGCTTCCAACTCCTTTTTGAGGGCTGAGATTTTAGCCGCTTGACTTTTAGCATGCAATTTGACCTCCACTAGTTCCTCCTTTAAGGCTGAAATCTCACCCTCTTGCTTGGATGTTCTCTCTTCGAGCTCTTGGATTTTGTCAAATCCCTTCTCGAGTTTGGAGAGGCGGTTTATGATTGCGGTAACGGAAGAGTCGACCATCTTCTTGTTTTCTTTGATAATTGTGCTGAGCTTGTCCTCCACCTTCATGAGCTCCTCTTTAACTCCGGTCTTGGCCATTACTTTTTGCAGTACTTCCCACAGCCAATGGACTGGAAATTAATCCATGACACCTACGCGCAGCGCGAAACAGCAACAGCAGGGCGGGGGGGGGGGGGGGGGGGGGTGTCAAGCCGTGTAGAGAAAAGAGAAGAGATTCAGGAGAGAGAGAGTGATGTTGCTGCCTTGGGGGCCTGAGGAAGGGTGGGTGGGAAGAGGGAGGCAGAGGGACGGCCAACCCAGGCGGGCGAACAGCAAAGAGAGAGAGAGGGGGGGGGGCGGCGGAAGCGAAACAGAGAGAGGGCGGCGAGCAGGGGCGAGCGAGGGCAGAGAGAGAGAGAGAGAGAGAGAGAGAGAGAGAGAGAGAGAGAGAGAAAGAAAGAAAGAAAACTATATTAACGTCCTTTAGAGGCCACATCTGACCTATAGGACTAATCAGATACATCCATGTGATTACATTCCACTTCGGGCGCAACAAAATGAAAATAGAGATAAAACTAAAAATAGTTCAAATTCCCTACATGGCCGTAGGAGAATCCTAGATAACATGAAGGATTTCTCTAGCAGCTACTCTTCATTACTACCATGTTTGGTTGTCCTGAAATCTGCACTAACAGCTCTACCTCTACGGTAGACTGCCCATTTTCCTTGTTTCCTTGCTTCGTATACTTTATTGAGTTCTTGTTTCCTGTTTTTTAGTTGAGTGGCTGCGAGTTCATCCGCCATCCACACCTTCGTTCCCTTAAGTGACCTTGTTTGCTTCATGACTTTAATTTTGTCTTTCATATCTGCGTACCTCAAAACCACATGTTTTCCTTTGATTGCCACTGAGGGATCTCCAATGTCGATGAAAGGGATAGCTCTGCACAACTTTCTTTGTAGAATCTCGCATTCCGGGACATAAGTATCATTCGCAATCTCCTCGTCCTCCAATACCTCCACCTGTTCCCAACCCTCTGACAAACCACCCACCCTAATTTCTTTTGCAATCCATTGCTGCTCGTTCTCTTCATTAATCTATGATATTACTTCTTTAATGAGAATTTCTTTAGGCTGTGGATCAAGTAAATTTACCTCCTCCCTGTTTTCTTTTTCGTGTTGTTGTTCCTTAATCTGTTTCTCCAGGGTTGAAAGATGTTGTTTTGTCTGATGTAGTTCATTTTGCAAGGCTGAATTTGTTTGCTGAAGATGTTGAATCATGCTCAGGAGGTACCGCTCCCATGGTGATGGTTTTTCATTGGGTTTGGTAGGAGGAGAGATAAGGGTTTCGGAGAAGGTTTTCTTGCTGGCCATGTCAAACTGCTGGACTGTTTGAGAGGTTGCTCTTCACGAACCCCACCCCCATGAGGTGCAAGCCCTTACCTGCTTGGAGGTGGGTTACAACCCTACCCTACAACTAAGGTGCGTAGGTGGGCAATAGGTGCACAGGTGCGTATGTGAGTAGCAGGAGAGATAGGCAACGGGAAAGAGAGAGAGAGAGAGAGGGAGAGTTATGTTGCTGCCTTGGGGGCCTGAGCAAGGGCGGGTGGGAAACGGAAGCACAAATAGAAGCGAAGCGAAGGGAGCAAGGGCGGGTGGGAAACAGAAGCACAAATAGAAGCGAAGCGAAGGGGAGCAGCAGCGAATAGAGAGGGTGGGTGAAAGGAGAGCGCAGAGAGAAGCGAAGCGAAGGGGAGCAAGGGCGGGTGCACAAATAGAAGCGAAGCGAAGGGGAGCAGCAGCGAATAGAGAGGGCGGGTGAAAGGAGAGCGCAGAGAGAAGCGAAGGGGAGTAGCAGCGAAGAGAGAGGGCGGGTGTGGATACGGGGGCGTAGAGAGAAGCGAAGCGAAGAGAGAGGGCGGGTGAAAGGAGAGCGAGAGAGAGAGAGTGGCGGGAGGGGGCTACGAGAAGAGAGAAAGAGATGGCGGGAGGCTGAAAATGCTGGGGTGGGGGAGGGATGGCGGGGGTCTGAAAACGCAGAGGGGGAGAGAGAGGGACTGAAAACAACACGATGCAAGAGAGCAGCGCGGGTAGCGGCAGCGCGATGGGAGAGAGCAGTGCGGGCAGCAGCAGCGCGATGGGAGAAATGAAATGTTATATTAACGTCTTCAAAAGGCCATAATGACCTATGAGACCAAAAGTTACATCATGGTGGATCTAATACAATGTCTGGATAAAAAAACCCAAAAAATGAAAAATAAAGATGATACTACTGGCACCTAGAAAATGAAACTGGAACTGGAAGGTAAACAGAAACCCTTATAGGGTGTGAATATAGTGAGGAGAGAGAGAGAGAGAAATGAAATGATATATTAACGTCTTCAGAAGGCCAAAATGACCTATGAGACCAAAAAGGTTACAACAATTGGTGGATCTCATACAATGTCTGTGTAAGAAAAGCTAAAAACAACTAAACAACTAACTGAAACTGAAACAACTATCAGGAAAAGTACGGTACTAGGAGCTCCTAATGGATAACATCTAGGAGAAAAACTCCAGCAACAAAGGTAAGCATCATACACATCACTATCCAAAGATGTCTCTCATCGGTCGATGGCGGATATCCTCAATGTCCTCCATGGTGAGTACTCAGACAAGACGTTTCCCATGCCGTGCTAGTATGGTCCTGATCCTCTTTTGTAGTCTCCGCCGGTGTCGAGATGGGCCTCTCATCTTGGGGCGCCTGGACCGCCCCAGCTCTATAGCCCGATCAATCAATGTACCTCTGGTGCGGCTATACTCTGGGGCTAGCTGCAATGCCTGTTGGCCTCACTGCTCAATCTCTGGTAGAAAGAAGTCTGTAATCTGCGTCTGTAGGTGTCTCTCCCTCTCAAGAGACCCTCTCTATGTCTACGCAGCTCCAGCAAGTATAATCCAAGGCATCTCTGATCCTGGTATCTCATGACTCTAGAAAGTTGTCCGAAACCCTCTCTAAACAAGCAGTGAAAACGGCCTTGTATCTCATAATATACTGGACAGTGACATATGTAATGTAACTCTGTCTATGGCTCCATCTTGCACAGCTGACAAATCCTGGCCTCAGCTGGTACTCCTCTGAATCTGCCAGTCTCAATCTCTAGCGGGTGTGAGGATGTGCGCATCTGACCAATAGCACACCGTACCCCATGAGAAAGATGAGTATCCATGTAGCTGGATCTAATCACAAACCCATCCTCCGTGAGCTGGAGAAGATGATCTCTATAGAAAGCCATCTTCGTACCAAGCTCGTGTGTCGGCTGTATCCATGTCCTCCTAGTGTCCAGCTGAGTCAAGTCCTGCCTGATAAGTCTGGTAATCTCTGCCCAGGTAGGGTGCATCCAGGGAGTACTGAAATGGAGGTAGCCTGTCCATACTAAAGCCATGTAGTTGGAACCAAGCTGTCATCTGTGCATACCAACATGATCCCTCTCCCTATGATGCCAACTGTCGTGAAGACTCCAGGGCTAACAGAGCATATCTGTCTCTAGGGAGAGCCCAAGTGCTATGTATAAAGGAGACTGATCGAGTGAGTGCCTCTACTACCAATGGGGGGGCAGCCATCTCTGCACGGATAATATCATGTGGTACGGAGGCCTTGGCCCTAATCATCCGGGAAATCATAGAAACCAAGGGCCTCTCCATACGTCTCTATCCATCAGTGCTACCAGCTCGGCTATGGTGATCCACTCAGGGTCCCCATATCTCCTCTCCATACAGCATGCTGAAGTGACCAAAGTGTCAAAAAGCCAGAGCTTTGTTCGAGGTTCCTGAAACTGAACCTGCGAACACATCCTCTCTAGTCTCCCCAATGCTGCATAAGCTCTGATCACGTCTCCGCTGCTCTCCTCAAGGAAAATAGTAGGCCACTAAAAACAACGCCAAGGTAAGTATATGCATCTGTATACTCCACTATCTCCTGACCATATGTAAAGGTGGGTACTGACCTCCTAACCCACTGTGCTGTGGTGTTAAACACCATCACCTTGGCTTTAACAAGGTTAACAAACAATCCATTGTCCTGTGCCAACGTGTGCAATGCATCCAAATGACGCTCCATCCCCTCTGGAGAATCCGAGATCAGCACAATATCATCAGCATACAATAACAACGGAATCCATGTCCCTGCCAGCTGTGCTCCTCTGTCACCCTCCCGCTCTACATAGTCCGAAACCTCATCCACATACATCCCAAATAATGTGGGAGAAAGGGGGCAGCCCTGTTTCACCCCAATAGTGGAGTGAACCATCTCAGATATACCCTGAGTAGTACGTACCTGCCCCACAACTGTCCTGTATAAAGCCATGATTCCCCAAATCAGCTCTGTGGGCACTCCCATCTCCTGTAGTCTGCGCATCGGTCTGGCTCTGGAAATTGTGTCAAAAGCTTTGCGGAAATCCACAAAGCAACAATAAATCCTCCTGCCATATAATCTTCCCTCCTCAGTAATAGCTGTGAGTGTCAAGATATGGTCAAGAGTGGAGAAACCTCTCCTGAACCCTGCCTGCCCTGATGCACGTATGCCCTCTCTCTCTGCCCATCTACTCAACTCCTGCTCAAGAATAGATGCATATAATCTAGCCAATGTGTGACCAATCATGATGGTACGATAATTCCCAGGAAGAATGGGATCCCCTGACTTGAAGATAGGCACAATCGTGGACATATTCCAAGTCTGAGGAAAACCCTCACACATGGCTCGGTTAAACATCATAGCAATAAGCTCTGCAAGCATATCCCTGGCATGAATAAAGTGCTCTGCTACCAAACCATCATGATCATATGCTCTCCCAGTCCTCATCCTGTCAATAGCTTTCCTTACCATCTAACCAGTAAAGAAAGCACATGTCTCTAGGCATGGCTCCGATGGGTCTGGCAGGGGCGGCTGTCCTGGTGCTGTGTACAGGGATGCTGCATACTCACCCCCAATCTCTGTGGAGGTAATGGCTGGTGATGGTGAATGCTCATGGAATAGTCTCCATGCCTCGCCTGAGTCCTGACTCATAAATAACTGATACAAATCCCTCTGTAACTGAGCAAGATAAGCCCTCTTCTTCCGTCGCACTAGGTGCCGGAAGGTAATCCGTGACTGTCTATGAGTGGTAACACCCATGAGCACCTCTCTCTGTAATCTGATCATCATCTCTCTGCACTCCTCATCATACCAACTGTTCTGGGACATGTTCCCAGATCGTCCCCGTGTAGGCTGACTATGGGGATATGCCTCTGATGCGGGAGCATGAAGCGTCTCTATCAATATTTGAGTGAGCTCATCTAATGGCCGTCCCGGCTCCTCGGCACAGAAGCATCTGTATATCTCATCCGTGTACACGGTGTGAGTCTCCCTCGTAAAGGTATAACGAGTGTGTGTGGAGACCTCTCCCAATAAAGACTGGGCTGAGCCATAACATAGTCCACTCTACTAGCACCATGCTGATGTGGAAAGCTAGTGAAAGTTCCCGATGTCCGGAATCTTTGTAGGCCATTCAGGATGGCCAATCCATGTGTAGTCCCCATGTCTATCAAATACCGCCCATACACTGTATATTCCTCATCCTGTGAGAGTCTAGATAGGCCCATATCCCTAACATCAAGCTCCCTCAACATCTCCTCTGAGGTATCATAAAATACTGTCTGGTTATGGGCGGTCCTGGCATTGAAGTCCCCCAAGAGAATGATGTCACTATCCTTGGAGAACTCCCAAATGTCATCATCCAAAATAGAAAAGGGAGACTGCCCGCTAGGTGATGCATACACTGATGTACTAGGAGCAAAATAGCATATAGCAATGTAGAGATATCTGCCCGTCTCTGCCCTCAGTCTAACCCACATGTACCTAGCCTGCTCATCTCTGTGGACTATATGTATCAGTGGCTGTAGCTCCTCTCTAGACAATACTACCACTCCTCCTAATCCCCGTCCTCTATGCTCTGAAACAGTCTCCTGTCTACAAGCTGTCTCCCATCGGTATCCACTAGCATGTGGCATGGACTGTCCAGGAGCCTGATGCGTCTCACAGTAGAAGATGATGTCCCTCCCAGTGAAACTATCCTCAAAAGCCCCTACATCAAGGCGTAGAGATCCATTACAATTCCAAGTAGCAACTTTGAGTGTAGTCCCATAGGTCTCACGCCGTCATGAAGAGCGCCTCTCCATAATCACCACTCTACCATCTCTATAGAAGGCCACTTTCCCTTTCTCTCGGGCTGCCCTTATCTCGGGCATAACTTCTTTCATGTGGGGAAGTTGCGAGAGTGTGAGGTCATCTCCAAGAAATATTCCCGTCTTCTTGAGTGTAGGACGTCTCTTCAAGAAGTCCTTCGCTTCCATGTAGGGGAAACGAATGATAAGTGCTCTCTCCTTAGAAGATTCGCCACTACCTTCTCTCTTCTTTTCCACTCTCCATGCCTTCGTGTGCGTGGCTTCAATGCCCATCATAGAGAAGAGCTCCTTGGTTTCCCCTTCCGCATCATCACGGTCTTTTAGACCGGACACTCGTACATGTAAGGCCCGGGTCTTCCTCCTTTGCTCCTCTTCAAGGGTCATGTTGATGATGGTGGGAGTGGGGATGGGTGGCGATTCTTTACCTTTCCGTTTCTTGGCGACCTCGATCCATTTCTCCGCCTCGTCCATCTTCTTTTGTGTCTTTGTGATCACCTCCACCCATGAAGATGTCTTCTCTTTATGTTGCTCCTCCTCCTCTCGAATGATCCTCATTTGTTCCTTGATGGTATTCAGCTCTTCAATAAAGGAGGGCTGAAATTTTCCATCCTCAAGCTTGCTTTTTGAAGTGGCTTCCAACTCCTTTTTGAGGGCAGAGATTTCAACCGCTTGACTTTTAGCATGCAATTTAGCCTCCACTAGTTCCTCCTTTAAGGCTGAAATCTCACCCTCTTGCTTGGATGTTCTCTCTTCGAGATCTTGGATTTTGTCAAATCCCTTCTCGAGTTTGGAGAGGCGGTTTATGATTGCGGTAACGGAACAGTCGACCATCTTCTTGTTTTCTTTGATAATTGTGCCGAGCTTGTCCTCCACCTTCACGAGCTTCTCTTTAAACCCGGTCTTGGCCATGACTTTTTGCAGAACTTCCCACAGCCAATGGATTGGGGCGAACAGCGAAGAGAGAGAGAGAGAGAGAGAGAGAGAGGGAGAGAGAGAGAGAGCAGGAGCGAACAGCGAAGAGAGAGAGAGAGAGAGAGAGAGAGAGAGTGGCGGGAGGGGACTACGAGGAGAGAGAGAGAGAGATGGCCGAGTCCTTTTGGGGCGAGCAAAGAGAAGAGAAGAGCTTGTGGGGGCGCAGTGAGAGAAGCGAAGGGAAGACAGAGAAGCGAACAGAGAGAAGCGGGCGAACAGAGAGAAGCGAAGTGCTTGTGGGGGCGGAGTGAGAGAAGCGAAGCGAAGAGAGAGAAGCGAAGAGAGAGAGAGAGAGAGAGAGAGAGAGAGAGAGAGGGGGGGGGGGGGGGGGGGGAGAAGAGGACACAGTATTGGGTCCCAAATACCCTCTGTAGGGCCCCACCACGAATGGTGTATTTGCTTTATTACAATGATGAAAATCTGAAAACAAAGATTGAAATCTTGACCTGCAATGTTCACCTTGGTTGGAGCACTCCCTTGGCTGTCCTGGCCCTTGGAACACGTCCACCCACTCTGAAATATGAGATGAAGGAATTGTTTTCTTGGCTGGAGTATTTATACCCCCTTAGCCCTCTAGTCGGTGAGTAGCAAATATGCTCACGACTAGCAAAATAGAAAAACATGCTAAATTGTTTTCTTGGTTTGAGTATTTAGCCCTCTAGTCCGCTGCCTCTACTCGAGTCGGGCAGCAACAAATATGCTCACGACTAGCAAAATAGCCAAAATATTCTGAATATTTTAATCGTTTCACACCCAAAAAATGGCTGGCCAAATCTGCGCATGGCTGGGACAGTGCCCAAGCTCCTCGGCAGCATTGCGCATGGGTGTGGGACTATCACCATTTGGCCACCCAATTGGTCCACCCGTGCTTTCTTATCATGTATGTACATTGGACTCGTGTCCATGGCAGTTGTTTATGCCGGGGATTCATGCCACTCATGTGATACTGTGGACTTGGCTTTCCGTTGGGACTTGTGCCTCCATGTACATGCCCGGAAATGCTTGGTGGATTGGTGTTCTATTGGGTCTGGTACCTCGTGTACTTGCCTGGAGGACGTCTATTTTGGTATAGTCTCATGAACGGGGATTGTCCATACCAATGCTGCATTGCATAGCATCTTTATGTGCTTGCTTGCAATTGAAATTGCATGCTGTTTTCATGCTTGCTTGATCGATGTGTAGTTCCGGGTAAGGGAACGCCCGCCCGCGAACCGTGCGTGTGAAACTGTCTGCTGACATGGTTATGTGGCATGTGACAAGTGGTAAGTATTGGTCATAAACTTGGCCTTAGGAGTTAGCACTAATTTATAAGTGAGTGTACACACTTCATTAAGTTTTGGGTGACCAAAACTCACTTATAAAGTATGACCAGCCCGGTGTTCACACACACTGATGTCCCGAGGTGGACATAACCCAATGTCCACCGCCCAGACCTTATCCCCTTTGTACAAAGGGAGTAACCAGCCATGTGTCCACTCTAGCTTGTTCCACAAAGCACCTGCCTGCCACCTACACTGGACAACTTACCACCTCACTTCTCTTCCTCTCTCTAGAGATTGGCGCCTCCTTCATGAGGGCTGTTGGGCTGCATTTTCTGCACATTCTCCTTCCCAACTCCATTTCCAAGCTTGCTAAGGTGATTTTCAAGCTTCCAAGAGTGTTTCCGGATGCTAATTACTCTCCTACACACTCCCAATGACTTAAATTCAGCAAAACAGCTCCCTTTATTGCTGTAATTTCTGGTCTTTTTGCTGAAAACCCTAATTTCAGCCCCTCCTTTCTCAAGTTGAACCATAGGGGAAGCTTTTCCAAGGTTCCCTTCATCCTCTTGAAGACTTTGGTTGCGAAGAATTGCGACAAATCGAAGATCTCTTCACTCCAAGGACTTCCATCGCAAAGACTTCCGCTGTCATCGACTCTACTTGCAATTGGTAAGCTTTAATGCTTAAACCGGAAGCAAGTAGCCGGAGGGAGGAACCGGATTACAAGATCACATACCCTGTGTAGTGTTCTCTTGTCCTACGTGCTCTCTTCCAAATTGTTGCTACCATGTGTTGGTGGAACAATAGAGAGCAAATGGTAGGAAACATGGGCACTTGAGAGGGTAGTGTGGGTTGCAAGTCTACATCGACAACCACTTGTTTGCAATACTGTATTCTTATGCATTGGTATGGAAATCTGGTCAAAAATGCCCATGACACTATGTACTTGATTCTCCCAAGATCAATATACTTTATTGGAGGGAGGGGTCGGCCGTTTCGGCTCATTGTGTGTCTCTTCTCAATTCAACAATTTACTTCTTGTATTTGAGCAAGTGTCCATCAAATCTTAGTGTATTTAAGTGTATTGATTAGCATTGTGTTCAACCAAGTTACATTGGTATCAGAGCATACGGTTCTCTTTCACTTCTATCGTGAAAGACGATCACCGTGAACACTAGCTATCTCTACACTTAGAACATTATGGACAGCCATACAATGAATGTTGGAGATGCTATTCCAAAAATCAAGAGAGTAAACAATTAAAAGAGTTTAATCAATCTTTTAACCCAATGGACAAACATGGGGGAAAACATGTTGAGATGCAGGCACATGCATCAAAGTCTCATGACTTGAAAACCGGAGGCAAATCTGTGAAGTTTGACACGTATCATGGGGAATATGATCAATCAAAGGCACTTGCTTTTATTGCCCAGTTTGATATTGCTTTCAGTGATGAGAATTTCACTCAGAAATCCATTATCCGGCATGTAAGCATGTTCAGAAAGGCACTGCTGCCCATTGGTGGCTCACGGAGAAGCTCTCACCAAATCCTGTTAGATCGTGGTGGGAAGAGTTCAAGGAGAGGTTCTATGCTCAATTCTTGCCTCCCAATGCATTGAATAAGATAACAATGAAGTGGGATTGGGTGAAGCTAAATGAGGGGGAATAGGTAAATGCATATGTACAAAAGTTTTGGAAAGTGCTTTTGGAGGTGTCTCCATTTATGCATGTCACCGAGGCGGAAAGGAAGAGAAGGTTTCAATCAAGATTGCAACCCATGTACAAAGCGGGACTACAAATGTATCCTGGTCATACCTTACACCAACTAATCGCAGCCGCCGCCGCCACCTCCACCGAGCAATTGGAACTCAAATTGAGTCGATCCAATAAGGCTAAACCCTCATTTCAAGGCAAAGAGAGGACTGTCCAAAACCCGTAAAATGATGGACAGCCACCTAAAAAGGACTAATACCAAGATAAAAATGATCCAAAGGCTGAAAATAACACTACCAAGAAGCGTCCCTTCAAACTGAGAGACTATGGTCTCACTCCGAAGCAGAAAAAGCAATATATGAGTGAGGGGAAATGCTTTACTTGTGGTAGCACCGAGCATATTGCAAAGGCATGTCCAAACAAGAAGAAGCGTGATAATGCAAATGCATCAAAGTCTAATGTGCATATGGTTCTAGATGTGCAGGACAACACTTCACATGATAGCAAAGACAAGGTTGTATGTAAAGCTTGGGGACAGCTCAAGGATCAGTCCGCTTTGTTCATGTTTGATGATTGTGCATCTGAAAATTTCATATCCACACAAATGGCAACTGCTTTGGGTATTGAAGTGGAGGACATGGGTCCTCAAATTGAAGCAGGGACTGCCTTTGTTGGTAGAGAAGTGCAGGTCATGCCTATTTTTGGCAAGTTGCGGATACACATTCAAGGCTATGTGGATCATGAGAATTTTCTTGTGGCGCCTTTGAATGGCTGTGATGTATTGCTTGGAAAGCCTTGGCATACACGTATTGATCCGTGCAAGGCTTACAAGACCAACGGGATCACCTTCATGCATAAAGGCCAAGAGCATATAATTGATGCTGGTGAAGAGGGTGATACCACTCCCCTTGTATCTCATGTACAAATTAAGAAAGTAATGAAAAAGTGTTTTTGCGTACTTGATTTTTGTACGAGATCATGTTGAGGAAAATAATGTACATGTAAACACTCTTAGTAATGATAGGCTGAAATCTTGCAAGAACACAATGATTGTTTTGCTGATGAGTTGCCACCCGTACGACCAAAAGATCATCGCATTGATCTTGTGCCAAGTAGCTCACCACCTAATAGGCCAGCCTATCGTGTAAGTGCATCCCAAAAAGAGGAGATCATGAAGCAAGTGAATGAGCTTCTTGAGAAGGGTTTGGTTCAACCAAGCTCTTCCCCATATTGTTCACCCGTCCTCTTGGTTCAAAAGAAGGATGGATCCTTTCGTATGTGTGTGGATTATAGAGCTTTGAATAAGCTTACCATCAAGAATCGGTTTCCGATTCCACGTATAGACGACATCCTTGACAAGTTGGATGGATCGGCATGCGTTAGCCGAATTGATCTCAAGAGTGGATATCATCAAGTGCGTGTAGTGTCTGAGGATGTACACAAAACTGTTTTCAGGACAGCATTTGGGCTTTATGAGTAGATGTTATGCCTTTTGGTCTTACAAATGCCTCGCATATTCCATGGATACAGGAAATTTACAGGTGTCTTCTTTGATGACATCCTTGTCTTCTCGACGACCGAAGAAGAGCATAAAGCTCATTTGGCCATTGTTTTTTAAGAACTCCGTAAGCATAAACTCTTCATAAATGCAAAGAAGTGTGAGTTCTTCTTGTCAGAGATACATTATCTTGGGCATATTGTGTCCAAAGATGGAGTGCGGATGGATCCTGCAAAGATTGATGCAATTCGGAATTGGCTCGAATTGAGTTCAATGCATGAGATCCGTAGTTTTCTTGGATTATGCTCTTACTACCGCAGGTTCATTCGGCACTTTGCATGGATTGCTTCTCCTTTGAATGATTTAACAAAGAAGAAGGCTGTGTTCAAATGGAGGGATGCATTCCTCAAATTGAAAGATGCAACTACTCATGGTCCAGTGTTAATCATTCCGGACTTACAAAAGCCCTTTAGTGTGCACTGTGATGCATCTAGAAATTGCATAGGAGCTTTCCTTAATCAAGAGGGACATGTCGTGGCTTATGAGAGCCGTAGATTGCATGATGGAGAGCTATCTCTTGACATTTATGAGAAAGAGCTCTTGGCTGTAATTCATGCACTTACTATATGGAAACATTACCTTCTTGGGGCTGATTTCATAGTTAAGACAGATCATCAGGTTTGAGGCATTTTCTTACTCAAACTAAGTTGTCAGAGAAGCATATGAGGATGGCCAATTTCCTCTCTATGTTTCATTTTCAAATCTTGCACACCTCAGGAAAGAAGAATGTAGTGGCAGATGCATTGTCGCGAAAGCCGTATATAGCAGCTATCTCGGTTGCCTCTCATGGGGACTTGTCTACCATCCGTGATTTGTATCATACAAATGCTGATTTTGCCACTATTTGGGCTGATTTGATGGCTGGTCATGCACATGCCTCATATGTAATCAAAGAGGGTTATCTCATGAAAGATAATTGCCTATGTGTGGTGTCTGACATGAGGCAAAAGGTTTTGGATGAGTGCCATGCTCCTCCATATACTAGTCATAGAGGCATAATGCCTACTACGCACATGATTGAGCGGTATTTCTTTTGGCCAGGTATGCGGAAGGACATAGAGGCACATGTACATGCATGTATCACTTGTCAAAAGGTGAAATTTGATAAGCAAAAGGCACCAGATTTGCTTCAGCCATTGCCTATTCCCACGCAGCCATGGGAAAGTATTACAATGGATTTCATTATGGACTTGCCACGTACCCAACAGGGTAAGGATGCAATTTGGACAATTGTGGACAGGTTTAGCAAGCAAGCTCATTTCTTGCCGGTCAAAGAGACCATCAAAGCTGAGCGTATGGTTAAAATATATCTTGCACAAGTGTTCAAACATCATGGAATGCCGAAGTCCATTGTGGGGGATAGAGATCCCAGGACTACAAGTCTCTTTTGACAGGCCTTATTTGATAATATGGACACCAAATTGGACTTCTCATCAGCTTATCACCCTCATACGGATGGGCAAATTCAGCCGTGTTGGATCTCTTGAAATGTTATGTGGCGGATCAGAAGTCTTCTTGGGAGAAGTACTTACCGCTTGTGGAATTCGCATACAACAACACAATGCATGCATCTACGGGAAAGGCCCCGTTTGAGATTGTTTATGGTAAGGTGGTTTTGCCACCCATCCTTCGCACAAAGGATGAGATATTTGCAGCTGATGAGTATGTAAGAGACTTGGATATTGCTTTTGCTCAGGTGCGGATAGCCATTGCAAGGTCACAAGACAAGCATAAAAAGGCTGCCGACAAGCATAGAAGGCAATTAGATGTTAAAGAGAATGATTGGGTATTGTTGAAATTTGAGAAAGCAAGACTTGCAAAGAGGCCTGGCAAAGAGGGTGCATATCCTAAGCTTGCAACCAAGTACTATGGACCTTTTCGAGTGATCGAGAAGATCAATGAAGTGGCTTTCAGATTGGCATTACCTAGTCATTGGCACATACACAATGCTTTTCATGTGAGTCTCCTTCGCAAGTATATAGGGCCGGAGCCCAGTGAAATGGTCATTGAGGATCCACCAGAAGTGGATGAGCTTGAGGAGATCTTGCAGCCAGAGCAGATTGTGTATCACAAGGAACGCAAGCTTGCTGCAGGCAAAGTTGTGAGACGTTACCTTGTGAAGTTTAAGAACTATCTTCCCATTGATGCTAAATGGATAGATGAAGAGTTCTTCAAAGATTGCCCGCATGTGCTTCAGACATATTTGGATGCATTTCAGTTGCGGACAACTCTTTAGAAGCGGGGAGAAATGTCACCATTTGGCCACCCAAATGGTTCACTCTTGCTTTCACACTATGTACATATTGGATTGGTGTCCATGGCTTATGGAATGTGCCTATGCATGTGATTGATACGTGTCATGCTGTATAGTTAGATATGATATTCCGCTGGGACTTGACGTTATCATGCCTGGAATATCTGGAGGACTTGGCTTTCCGCTGGGACTTGTGCCTTTGTGTACATGCCCGGAAACGCCTCGAGGATTGGCTTTCCACTGGGTCTGGTATCGCATATACTTGCCTGGAAACGCCTGGTCTTATATGGTTTCATGAACGGAAATTGCTCATGCCAATGCTGCATTGCATAGCATCTTTATGTGCTTGCTTGCAAATGAAATTGCATGCTGTTTTCATGCCTGCATGACCTATGTGTAGTTCCGGGCTAGGGGACGCCCGCCCGTGAACCGTGCGTGTGAAACTGTCTGCTGACATGGTTGTGTGGCATGTGAACAGGTGGTAAGTATTACCCAATCTAGGCTCAAATAGCCCTTAGGACTTAGCCAATATTTATAAGTGAGTGCGTTCCCGCTTCATTAAAGTTTGGGCACCCAAAAGTCACTTATAAATTATGACCGCTTCCAAGTTCACACTCACTAAAGTCCCGAGGCGGACAAGACTCAATATCCAGGACCTGATTGTCATGAACCATAGAGCTTGATTTCCACATGTACATAGGGGCCCATGGGCAAAAGGAGATAGTGACTATAAATAGGACTTGGGATACTTTGGTGGTAGGGCCTTTTGACACTTTTACTAATTTTGGTCATCTTGTACCTTTGGGTTCCATCTATGGAGATATGGCCTTCTATGGTCATCCTCTTGGTGAGAGGTTAAACACACTTAGGCTATTTGTGCATCTTCTCTTGCTACATGCACTTATAGATTTTCTCTCTTTTGCATATTCATGTGATGAGCCATTGGATCACTAATCTCATGATTAATGGATGCTAGATTCTTGCTTTGATGTGTTTGATTCCATATTTTACTCTAGATCCATTTCATTTGGTATCAGAGGCTTGATTTTGATTTATTATCAAGGTTTTGGACATGAGATTAGTCATTTTCTTGATAATTTTCTGAATTTTCTCTTGATTTCTTGGAGTTTTGGCTTAATCTTGCTTAATTTCTGCTTAATCTTTGGAGATTAGTGGAGGGGAGACACCATTTCATGTGATTTCATGGAGATTTCCCTCATTTGGACCTAATTTGGGCACCCTGGACCAAATATTTGGGACGGGGTACAAAAATTGAGAAAAAATTGAATTAATCACCTTTCAATCTCTCTGTTAATCACGTTTATCTTTTTGTGCTTCTTTTCCAAGCTTTCCATAGCCATTACTTCTCATCTTTGCCCCGTTTTGCTCCCATCTACTAGGGCTTTTGTTGATCTTGAGGAGAGGAACACAGAGAGTACTAATTTACATGCAAATTTCTGAAAATTTCTGAAAAACAATTTTCCCTCGTCCTTCCCTTTTCTCCAAACCCTAATCTCTCTCACATAGCTCACCATTGTCCATCTCCACTCACTCTAAATGGCTGCAAATGCATTCTATTGCTAAGGAGGGCTTATCTTGGAGATGATTTTGTGTTTTTCTTCTACTCATGAGCTAGACGTTGAGCGCCGTTTTCAACGCATCCTCACGGCCAAAATTCACAAGAGTAGGCTCCATTCCTTGCCACTCCACACCATTTAGTTGTTGACTAAGAAGTTTGACTTCTTTTTGGTGGATTTTGGTGAGTTTTTCATGGCTATTGGAGAGGGAGAAGAAGAGGTATAAGCAGCCCACAGAAATTGCAAAAATCTTCAAGATTTGGTTCCATTGGAAGCTCTATCAAGCAACAATCCAACCATTGAAGCTTTCGGAATACCATTGGTGAGTTGCTATGGCTATTTTCTCAAGCATTGGCGATTAATCTTCATGCTATGAACAAATTGGGGTTATTCATGAATGGAAACCCCAATTTACAGCATTTTAACATTCCTACATAACTCACGATCCATTGGAAAGTGATTACATGCTCTTATTGCTCACATCTTTCTTTAATCACACCCATTTGGATGTCATGTGGCCATTTGTGAGACAAATGCAAGATTCTTTGATGAATCCATGCATTAATGGATGAAGGAATGCATATGCTTAGATGCATTGATTGAGCCACATGCATGGAGTGGATGTTGGGTAATAATGAGAAGGCTTTTGCTATGGACATGATGCTTTTATGCATTGGTATGATGCTATTGAGCATTGGAAGAGCTTGATATGTGATTGGAATCAATTGGTAATGCTACATTCAAATGCAAGTTGATGCCCTTGAATGCCATTTGATGCCAATTACTCATAAGCAATGCTTTTGGGAGTGATACCAATTGGATATTGATATCATTGGTATATGGTATTACCTCACTTGTGCTTATTGATTGATGTTCGATTTTTGGATGAATGGTGGACATTTGGAGCTATGTGGATAAGCATGAGTTCATGCATAATGGTTTATGAGTATATTGTAATGGGCATGAGTCATGCCACATCCTTGTAAGTGATCCGCCTCATTTTCAAATTCAAGCTATATGCACCTCACAATTATTTGCACTCACTTCAATTTCCAAAAACTAGATATGTTGGTGAGGGTACCCCGGGTGTTGGCGGAGAGGTCCGGGGAAAGAGCATGGCTTGAATCCACCGTGCCGTGAGTGCCGTGGTAAAGCAGTACGGTGGAGGATTAAGTGTGGAGGTGAAGACTTGGCCTCAACCCGTGCCTTGGTTCGAACTAGGTACGGGGGTGAGAAGAGCTTGGCCGGGAGATCGGCAAGCTTCAACGCGCTACACCGACGATCCTCTTGGTTTATGTACATGGCAATGGCGCCTTAATATGGACATCTCATGGGATTTTATCTTGCATTATGCCATGGAAAACATATGGTGAATGCTTGAAATTGCAAGGAATTTGTATGCCTTTTGGTGATGCAAGTTGAGGCACATGCTATGTAATGGATGAAAATTGATAAGAGGATTATGGATTTTTGCATTGTTATTTGAGAAAAATTGAGATTTAGCTCCTAAAACAAGGGAGACTATGTCAAAATTTTCTCAAAATTTCTGGTCATACATGGACAATTGAAGCTTGTGGAGCATAATTTGCAGACCTTGGGATACCAATGATATGCGGAAGGTGTTGACATTGGTTTGGGAGCAAACAAGGATCAATTGGACACAAAAAGGGTCACTTTGGCAAGAATCTGCAGATTCACAAAAACCCTAATTCAGTCCCAACCCTTTTGGACTGAATTAAAAGGGACCATATGAGCTCTTAGTGCTTCCTTAGAGCTACCCAACGAGCCCTTAACCTCCTCATTTCGATATCTCTTTAGGGTAGAATTTAGGGTTTTTGCAGAAATAATAAACCCTAATTCAGTCACAAGGGTTTGAAGATCTTCTAGATCCAATTACATAGGCTTGTAGTACTCATCGAGGGCTTCGATTTGAGCTAAAAAGTTTTGCATTTGGATATCTCTAGCTCAAGTTATACCCAAAATACCATTTTAGCCTATAACCTTGTAAACCCTAAAACAGAGAATAGTAGCACACCTCATCTCTTACAAGTCTTTGCATAGTGGTCTAGTACACTTCATTAGCTCTCCAACAAGCTTTAGATCACTTCAATCGGACATTCCTACCTCAATTTAGAGCCAAATTTCTGAAACCAAAGGTTTCCATGGGGCCGAAGCCAAAAGGGCGACCGAGGCGCAACACTTTGGCTTCCGACGAGGTAGAGGATGAAGAGGCAATGATGGAACAAGGAATTTTGGATGCTCCGGAGGATACTCTTGGGCACACTTCAAGAGAAGGGGATACTTTTGGGCATACTTCAAGAGAAGGGAATGAGAAGTTGAATGTCGGAAGTGCCCATAAGCACACCCCACAATCTTCGCATGCCATACCCATCGATTCGATCATACAAATGCTGATGGAAATGAATGCTAAGATGGACACGATGGCTACAAGGGTGGAAGTCAATGGTAGGCTTAACACTATGGCTACAAGGATGGAAGTTTTGGAAGAGAGGGTCGCTCGGCCAATGAGCCAACCTTCCTATGATAGTGGTCATGGTGCTTTACATGAAGGCAAGCAATTTGGGACAGCTTTTGAAGGCCATAGGGAAGGCAAGCTACCCATGGTACAAGAGGTTTCTCCCAAGGTAACACATGAGCATTCCTCCAAGAATGTCACTTTGGGATTCATGGCGGATGCTAGGAGGCCTTCTATGCGGGAGATGAAGCCTACTACATTCCAAGCGGGTTCTTCTCAATTGGATGGAAAGCAACATGCACCTACATTCAAACATGAGGAGTCAAATTTTGGGGATCCGAGAAGAGTACCTTTGAAACCCAAAGCAAATCAGTTCTCCATGCTTGAAGAGGAGGTGACTGATATGGATGATGTGGTTGAGCTTGATTGGGAACATATGTCATTCATTGAGAGACAAAGAGAAGCTCATGATAGGTGGCTAGAAATGCCAAATTTCCTCAAGAGGGAGTACAAGGGTTTTGCACAATTCCTTGGATCTTTTGTGCAAATGCAAAAGCACAAGCCCTCGCACCATCATGAGAATGCATCGTCAACCGTGTCAAAGGATGTAAAGGATAAGATTTCACTCTCTAAGTTCAAGGGTGATGGTTCAGCCCCACATGAGTTGGAAGAATGGATGAATAAGTGGCATACATACTTACAGCTCTATCCGAAGAGTGAAAGGGACAAAGTGCATTTTACATCCTTGCATTTGGAAGACTATGCACATCAATGGTGGAGACATATGCTCAAGGAAGGAGTTATGCCACATACTTGGGAAGAACTCAAGCATGAAATGAATATGACATTTTTGTCACCTTTGGTTCTTGACCGATACCATGAAGAATGGTATGAACTCACACAAAAGGGCATGTCGGTTAGGGAGTACATCAAGAGGTTCATGAAGCTCTCTATGTTTGTGGATGGACTCAATGAAGGCATGCAATTGAAGAAGTTTGTGCATGGTCTAGATTCATACATCAAAGCGGATGTCTCGGCACAAAGACCAAGCACTATCAAAGAGGCTATGAGGTTGGCGGAGCTATATGAGCCAAAGTATAAGAGGATTTAGTCCAATGTACCTTTTCATAAGCCATTTCACCCTTCTTCAAATGTGGGGAAAAGTCTACCTTCTTTTACATCCACTTACACTTCTGAATTCCATACATCTTTTGGAAGTGGACAGTCCACAAGTGGAGTTCATAATGATGCTAAGAAGAGCAATGGGTTTGTCACGGAGCCTCCTCAACCATTCAAGAAGACTCAACAGATGGATGATCCTAAGATTGAGGAATTGAGGAGCAAAAGCCTATGTTTCAAATGCAAAGAGAAGTGGTCACCTGGGCACATTTGCAAATCAAAGAAAGTGGTGGCTACTATGATCATTATGGATGCGGATTACGATTCCAAGTCATCTCATGATTTGGAAGAGTTTGAAGATTGCAGCGAGGAGACACATGAAGAAGACTTGGAGGGTCATTCTTTTGTCAAAGAAGAGGATGAGTTTCCTTTCGACCCCGGTGGAAGGGATCATGCATGCATTTTGAGAGACAATATGCCAAAATAGAGTGCTGCCCATATTTACAGAAAATTACAGCAATGAAGAGTTTCCTCATTATAAGCTTCAGAATGGTCTACTATGGCACAAGGATAAGGTGTATTTGGTTCCAACCTCATCCTACATTCTCAAGATGCTTCATGAGATGCATTCACCCTCAAACGGATGGGCAAACGGAGTGCACAAACAAATGGCTCGAAGTGTACTTGAGGCACTATTGTCATGACATGCAAGCATTATGGGATGAATGGCTTTACCTTGCTGAATTTTGTTATAATTCAAGCAAGCATTTGAGTATTGGGATGTCACCTTTCGAGGCTCTTTATGGGTATCAAGTGCATGTGCCATCTATTGCCTTCCATGAGGATAAAATGGTTAATCCTTTAGCCAAGGAAGAGTTGGAAAGGATGAGACAGCTTCTTCAATTATGCAAGGATAATATGAAGAAGGCACAAGAGGTCATGAAGGCAAATGCGGATGAGCATAGACGCAAAATGGAGTTCAAGGAAGGTGATTATATGTTGCTCAAGCTTCCTAAGAGCCGTCACAAAGGGTCTTCCAATTCCAAGTTGGCACATAGATACTATGGACCATATTTGGTAGTCAAGAAAGTGGGTGATTTGGCTTATAAGCTTGACCTACCTCCTTCTACAAGGATTCATAATGTGTTTCATGTATCCAACCTTAAGAGGTTTGTGGGCTCTCTTCCTCAAGAGATTGAAGAGTTACCACCGATGGATGAAGAGGGAGAGATTATCTATGAGCCGGAGAGGATTGTGGACAAGAGGACAAAGGTTTTGAGGAACCGGAACATTGATGAATTCCTTGTGAAATGGAAGCGCTTGCCCATAGATGAGGCTACTTGGCAATCAATGGAGTATGTTCAGCACCATGGTTTACTTGATGGAAGTATTCCTTGATCAAGTGGCATGATTATTATGTGAAGAATGGGCATATCATGAGGTTTTATATGTGCTGTAATTTCTGGACAGCTTTGGTTGGATCTATTGTTGGGGTTACCAATCTACTCCAACACACTTGGAAGATCATTTGGTTTGATGACACATGTGGGACCTTTTTGGGTGCGGCTACGCATCATTTGCAGCTCATTTTTATGGAGGTTTCATGAAGAATTTCAAGGGAAGCTTCATCGACAACATGGCTGCCATAACAGTCCTACATACTATTTTTGGAGAAGGAGTTTGCCGGCTTCACTACATTTGGTTTCCCTATTCCAAATGTATTCGAGGCGCATTTTGAAGACCTCTCTACTTCCCATGGGTTTACATTGAGATTGCGATTCAATTGTAAATATCTTATATGATTTTGAGGACAAAATCTTTGGGAAGGGATGGTTTGTCATGAACCATAGAGCTTGATTTCCACATGTACATAGGGGACCATAGGCAAAAGGAGATAGTGACTATAAATAGGGCTTGGGGTACTTTGGTAGGGCCTTTTGACACTTTTACTAATTTTGGTCATCTTGTACCTTTGGGCTCCATCTATGGAGATATGGCCTTCCATGGTCATCCTCTTGGTGAGAGGTTTGAACACACTTAGGCTATTTGTGCATCTTCTCTTGCTACATGCACTTATAGATTTTCTCTCTTTTGCATATTCATGTGATGAGCCATTGGATCACTAATCTCATGATTAATGGATGTTAGATTCTTGCTTTGATGTGTTTGATTCCATATTTTACTCTAGATCCATTTCACTGATATTCCCTTTTTTACTCATAAATGGGCATCTCCCCATGTCCCTTCACCTGATTGGACCCCAATTCACTTACTTATTAAGAGAAAATTCGTGTTTTCTCTTCATGAGGATTTTTGGAGGCTGAAAACTTTGTTTTTCCACCATTTCTCTCTATTTCCAAGCTCTCCATAGCCATACCCAACTTGCTAGGGTGTTTTCCAAGCTTAAAGAGAATGATTGGGTATTGCTGAAATTTGAGAAAGCAAGACTTGCAAAGAGGCCTAGCAAAGAGGGTGCATATCCTAAGCTTGCAACCACGTACTATGGGCCTTTTCGAGTGATCGAGAAGATCAATGAAGTGGCTTTCAGATTGGCGCCTAGTCATTGGCACATACACAATGCTTTTCATGTGAGTCTCCTTCGCAATGGGTAGATGAAGAGTTCTTCAGAGATTGCCTGCATGTGCTTCAGACATATTTGGATGCTTTTTAGTTATGGACAACTATTTAGAAGCCAGGGGGGATGTCACCATTTGGCCACCCAATTGGTCCACCCGTGCTTTCTTATCATGTATATACATTGGACAGGTGTCCATGGCAGTTGTTTATGCCGGGGATTCATGCCACTCATGTGATACTGTGGACTTGGCTTTCCGTTTTGGGACTTGTGCCTCCGTGTACATGCCCGGAAATGCTTGGTGGATTGGTGTTCCATTGGGTCTGGTACCTCGTGTACTTGCCTGGAGCACGTCTATTTTGGTATAGTCTCATGAACGGGGATTGTCCATACCAATGTTGCATTGCATAGCATCTTTATGTGCTTGGTTGCAATTGAAATTGCATGCTGTTTTCATGCTTGCTTGACCAATGTGTAGTTCCGGGTAAGGGGACGCCGAACCGTGCGTGTGAAACTGTCTGCTGACATGGTTATGTGGCATGTGACATGTGGTAAGTATTGGTCATAAACTTGGCCTTAGGAGTTAGCACTAATTTATAAGTGTGTGTGTACACACTTCATTAAGTTTTGGGTGACCAAAACTCACTTATAAATTATGACCAGCCCAGTGTTCACACACACTGATGTCCCGAGGTGGACATAACCCAATGTCCACCGCCCAGACCTTATCCCCTTTGTACAAAGGGAGTATCCAGCCATGTGTCCACTCTAGCTTGCTCCACAAAGCACCTGCTTGCCACACTAGAGTCGAATTCATGCCCACCTGTAATGGCGTCATGGGCATCATGGAGAAGAGCTGCCCTGAACTACTTCATGACACACAGTCGGCCTTTGTAGAAAAGCCAACCATCGCGTATCAGAAAGTGGCATGGTCCTGTGGCATCCAATGCCTGTTCCCACTGTGAACCGAATTCCTCAGCGGAATCCGCGTACGTGTGCTTCATGTCCTCTAGTCCTATACCAACAAGATCAATTCTAGTGGTCTGAATCGTAGACACTTTTCCCTTCCTGCTCAAAGCGTCGGCCACTGGATTGGCCTTTCTTGGAAGATACTCAATCATACCACCGAACATCTCGAATATCTGACTCCAACGCTGTTGTCGATCACTCCACTGTGCACTTGGCATTGTCTGAATCCAGCGTAATGCCTGATGGTCAGTGCGAACCTCGAAGTCACGGCCATACAAGAAATGTTTCCAGTAGTTCAAGGCCTGTATCAATGCTAGGAGTTCACGATCATAAACTGAGTAGTTCTTCTCGACGGGCAGTAACTTACGAGACATGTAAGCTACTAGATGACCATTCTATTGCAATACACCTCCCATAGCGATGTTACTCGCATCGGTGATCACCTCAAATGGGTCGTCCCACGAGGCAAGAGCTAAACAAGGCGCTTCTGATAAAGCCACCTTGAGGTTCAACGCTCGTGGAGTCATTCGAATCTTTTGCCTTCTTGTTTTCACTCCCTTTAGCAGATCGGTGAGATATGCCGAGAGGTCAGAAAACTTGTCGATGTGGGTGGAATATGCCTGGCATATACCCACAAATGATCTGATGTCATAGGCTGTCTGAGGTACTTCCCAGTTGACAATCTCGGCCACTTTAGCCGGATCAAGTCGAATGCCTTCAACACTAATTATATATCCCAAGTAATGCACCTGGAACAGATAAAATTCCGACTTCTTTTCATTGACATAGAGCTCGTTGCTTTCCAGCAACGTAAGGACTTTCTCCACATCAACGTCATGCTGCTCAACCGTAGATGAAAATATGAATATGTCGTCCAGAAATATGAACACACACTTTCCAATCAAATCCCACAAAACACGCATCATCATGCGGTTAAATGTAGCTGGGACGTTCGTCAAGCCAAATGGCATGACCACAAATTCATAGTGGGCCCGTTCTGTACGGAAGGCTGTCTTGGGGATGTCCCCCTCCACAATCCGCACTTGGTGGTACCCACTCTTTAAATCCAGTTTTGAGAACACCATTGCTCCATTCAGCCTCTCGAGAATAGTCAATTCGAGGCATCGGGAATCTGCTCTTGATAGTCAGCTTGTTGAGTGCACGATAATCCACACACAAACGCGAAGACCCATCTTTCTTCTTGACAAATAAGATCGGTGCTGCAAATGGCGACACGCTGGGGCGGATGAAGCCAGATTGCAACAATTCTTGGAGTTGGCGGTCCAACTCCGATTCCATTGCCTTGGAAAGGCGATACGGAAACTTGCTCAGGGGTTCCGAGCTTGGGAGCAAGTCAATCTTGTGGTCCTCCGGTCTGGACGGGGGGAGCTGGGGAGGGAGGCTGTCCCGAAGAAAAATCTTCTGAAACTTTTCGTGGAGAACCAAGTACTTCTCGGAAGCACTGGCCACTGTCTGGGCTGTCTGGATGTAAATCATCACACACTGTGCGTCTTTCCGGACTGCTCGCTTAGCCTGCAAGTGGCTTATTAGCGGAAAGTTCGGAATTCCTAGCTCACACTTAATGGTCACCGGGGCGTTTGACACATTCCGATTGATCTGGAACGTGTGCTTGTCCCACTTGACATCAGGAAGAAACTTGTGAAACCACTGAATACCCAAAATTATGTCTACTCCTACAAGAGGGGCAACCATAAAGTCACGCACAAACTCTATGCCCTAAATCACTAACTTAGCACCTAGAGCTTCATACTTGACGCTCGTTGTCATGCCTGTGCTAAAACCTCAACCTGTTTGTCCACCGAAGTCCGCTCGAAACGGGCACGCCTAGCGGCTTGTTCCGTGACCACATCCTCCGTGCTGCCACTGTCAAACAAGACGACGACTCTAGCCACCTATGTAGCCAAAGGACTTGAGCAATTCGTTGTGCTCATACTCCTGGTCATGGGCACCCTTCTGCTTATCTTCGAGCTCCCGGCTAATAATTGCTCCAACTAAAGCACCAGGGTTTGAAGAACTAGGGGTAGCCACTGGGGTCTGTGTGGGAGCTGAGCTCACCACAGATACTGTTGAGGCGGCGGCGGCGGGCTTTGGAGGCTTCTTCGAACAATCCCGAGAAGTATGTCCTTTTGTATGACAAAAGAAACATCACCCTCCTCCTTGTACTGAGAAAGCTCCTCAGCACTCAACTTGCCACCTGTCTTGCCTGCCTCCGCTTTCTGGTCTGGAGTAAGCTTAGACGCATTGTTCGAGTTCTTGGAGCCAGAGGCTCCCGGGCATTATCCTAGGGAAGACCCAGTCTGGTTCTGGCCTTTGCTCCCCAAGGCGGGAGCCCTGGGAGAAGCCGGCTGGGAAGTCTTAGGCTTGCCGCCATTATGTTTCATTTCTGCACTCTGCGCAAGCGAGAGTGCGTCCTCAAAGGTGGCTGGCCTAAACATGCGCACCTCCCATTGGATTTGCGTGTCCAGGCCATACAAAAAATGCCCTTTCTTGTCCGTATCAGATAAGCCTAATTGCAGACATAACGTTGAAATTTTATTGGCAAACTGAAGGACTGGTTGCGCGTTCTGACGCGCTCCCCTGAACTCGTCTTCAAGTCGCTCAAGGTAGTGGGGCGGTAGAAACCGTTGCTTAAGGTCGCGGACAAACTCGTTCCACACATAAGCTGCCATACCTAATCTGGTGTGGGCATGAGCCCACTGAGTCCACCAAGGAATGGCCTCACCATCCAAGTACCAACTGGCTAAGATCACTCTGTCAGTATCTGTTTTCCTAACTGCGGCAAAGTAAGCTTCAAATTGATGTAACCATGAATAGAGAGTTGTGGGATTGAGTTTACCATTATACTTATAGAAGTTCATTTTCTCGGGAAAATGATTTGAGGGCGCCGCCGGTGTCAGTCTGGCATCCAATGCTTTGAGGTAACGCTCCTGTTCCACGCGTCGCATGGCTTCGTCTTCTCGTTGTCGGATCTTCAATGCACGCATCTGCAACTCAAGCAAAGAGCTTGGCTGCAGCTGTGACCCTGTGAGAGGGTTCCTGAGTCGAGGATCTGGTATCTAGGATATGGAAGGAGAGGGAGGAGGAGATGGAAAACGCAACGCTCGAGAGCGGGTGCACTCCTCCAGAGCCAAGATCTACGCCTTCTGCTCATCCAACTTGGCTGTCTGTTCTCCGATTGCTCGCATCATCTGCTGGAACATGTCTGTGACACTCAAGCCTAGTGCCCTAGCTGGGCTGCCTGGTGCACTCTTGTCCCATGGTTCTTGGTCGCTCTCATCGTCGAAGCTCGTCATAGCAGGAAAATGCACTTCCTTTCCGGAACGCAATCTGACCATCCACTATCTGTGTGGGAGACGTCCGGAGGCTTCCGGAGGCTGAAAACCAACCGTCCTTCGAGGGACAGGAGTCACTCCGAAAGGGGTAGTCCACCGGCGTCTAAAAACCAACCACACGAGCGAGAAAAAATTCTGGTTTCTTTGCTGAATCTTTGTACATGAAGTAGGCTCTCATACCACTGTAACATGCGGAAGCTTTGGAGAAGAATCGGTAACTTCAATACTCAGAATTCAGCACTCTTTTCGCGACAGAAATTAACGCACAAACTGAAAGGAGATGTGCAAAAAATAGAGAGAGAGAGGGAGAGATGGAGAGGACACGGTATTGGGTCCCAATTACCCTCTGTAGGGCCCCCACCACCAATGGTGTATTTGCTTTATTACAATGATGTGAATCTGAAAAGAAAATACAGAATTCTTGACCTTTCTTGGCTAGGAAATCCCTGCCCTTGACCTTCAGTTCTCCACCCCTTTGCTTAGCGACTCCCTTGGCTTGTCTAGCCCTTGATTTGCTTGAGCTCTTGGTGAATAATGAGATGAATGAATGGGATTGTGGGCAATGCTATTTATACTACCCAACATGAGCAGTCGGCCAGCATTAAATGCTCCCACGACCAGAAAATACAGCAATAAATACTATTAAATGCTGCGCATCACTTTGTTGCTTGGCTGGGCACTTGCGCACATGGGAAATAGGGCTGGGCACTAGGCGCCTGCTGCCTAGGAGGCTGGGCACTGAATGCCCCCTGTTTTGGAGGCTGGGCAGCCTGTATGGGCTGCCCCATACTTGCCTTAAACCTCTCCAAGAGCTGGATAAGCAGTCGGCTACCCCTGGCCTGCCCCTGGGGCTGTCCTACAGCCCTCCCATGGCCTACCCATGGCTGGTGGTGCGTACAGCCAGGGCCTTCCTGGCCCTCATGGGGGTGGTTTCACACCATCCCCATGCCCACACTAAGATCCGGGGTAGCCCTATGGGCTGGCCCCTTCTCCTAAACACTAACTACTCCGTGATCTGGCATCCAGTACCATACCTGATACACAGAATCACTGACATCATTCTAGAGGGAGACTCACAGCGCGGACTGGCACTGTTTCATGTGCAGGATAGTTCACACCTGACCTTAGACTCCTGTGCAGGACAATGCACACCTGACCTCGGACATCTGAGATGGATCCCTGGCTGACTCGTCCCGGACTGGGCTCACATGGGACCAGTTCACCATCCCAGGTCCTGCACCTTCTGTACAGAAATGTCTACGTGGCATCCAAGTGCGGGATGCACTCCTCTTCCTCTCTCTAGAGATTGGCACCTCCTTCATGAGGGCTGTTGGGCTGCATTTTCTGCACATTCTCCTTTCCCAACTCCATTTCCAAGCTTGCTAAGGTGATTTTCAAGCTTCCAAGAGTGTTTCCGGATGCTAATTACTCTCCTACACACTCCCAATGACTTAAATTCAGCAAAACAGCTCCCTTTATTGCTGTAATTTCTGGTCTTTTTGCTGAAAACCCTAATTTCAGCCCTCCTTTCTCAAGTTGAACCATAGGGGAAGCTTTCCCAAGGTTCCCTTCATCCTCTTGAAGACTTTTGTCGCGAAGAATTGCGACAAATCGAAGATCTCTTCACTCCAAGGACTTCCATCGCGAAGACTGCCGCTGTCATCGACTCTACTTGCAATTGGTAAGCTTTAATGCTGAAACATAGTTTTTTCAAACGTCAATCAAACGTCAAACGCGAACGAGTATGAAAGTATGATACGAGTTTGATTCAAACCCTTGACCTGAATCAAACGCAACCCTAATTTTTTAGCATTTTTTAAACAAATCCATATTTACTTGAACATTAAAACATCATAACATGAAGCACCTCAAAACTAGCAATTGAATTGAAGCAAATGAAAATTGAAAATTGAAATGCGCATTGTGCACTGCGCAAAGTTCAAACTGCAGTGTAGACTCTAGAGTGACTAGTGTAGAGTCTAGACTCTAGAGAACAAAAGCCAACTGATACAAAATGATAAAGCCAGGGGAAAAAACCCCTCCTAAAGAAGGTAAAAAGTGCCCTGGCAACTACAGAACTAAACAACAAGGAAGGAAGGGGAGATGGTCATGACTCATACAAACTAGACTCTACGCGAGTCTTCACCTAAATGAATCATGATAGATCATTCTCTGAAATAGAGTCATCCTCCCCTTCTTCCTCCTCCTCCTCATCATCATCATCATCATCGTCATCATCATCATCATCATCATCATCATCATCATCATGCTCACCAAGGGAACTGGTGCCAACGATATCACTTCTGCTTGCCCCCGTATGCGATAATGAGGCTACAACATCCTCTTGCTCCTCTTCTTGTGTCTCTTGCAATGCAAGAAATCTATCATCATCATTCTCCTTGTTAATCATTTCCAATGTGACCTCCATCTTTTCGTAGCCTCCTTGCTTGATCTTGTTGATAAGGCGAAGGTTGGTGTGAATGTATACAAGATGCTCTGTTCTTTTTGGAAGCAACTTGTTCCTTCTCTTTGTTTGGATAAGAGAGAATGTGCTCCAATTTCTCTCACATGGGGAGGCACAAGTCCCTTGTGAGAGCACCCTTATAGCCAGCTGTTGCAATTTGGGTGTCTGGGCCCCAAATGTTTCCCACCATTTGACAGCTTGATGCATTCTTTTCTCATCTCTAGCCACAGCACGAGCAAATGCACCTGCTTCGGACTTATAAGTGTCAAGTTCATCACATAGAACACCTTGCATATCCACATCATATTTTGTATATCTCTCCATGACAGTCATCCAACCTTCATGCACCTCTCTGTCACCACCAGGATTCTTAGCTCTCCAAATAGGATGCAAAACATAGGCTGCAGCATGTAAAGGTGAATGCATCATATCCCACCTATCCACACTAAGATTCTTAATGTCTTGCAGTTTATTTGCATCCACTCCTCCTACAACCTGCAGCTTCTCAACCATGCGATCTGTCATCTCATACATGAGACCCATGGTGGCGCCTTCTCTATCTGCAAGACGAAGGATCTTTAAAATAGGTGCACAAATTTTCACAATCACTTTAGCCTCCTGCCAAAAGCTTGCACCCAATATAATGTTAGCCACATCCAAGCCTTTCACGGTACGTGAGACCTTTTTCCTTGTCCAAGCTTCACTAACAACCATACGACGCAACCCATTGTAGCATCTGTCATCCAATAAATTCACCAGCATTATAAAAGAGTAAGCAAAGCGCATCATCGATGGCTTCAATAATTCCTTTTTACTAAATTGACGATACAAAGCCAAGATTGTGTGCTTCCGTGTAACAAATGTCACAATTAGATTTGCTTGAGCCAAAATAGGAGCAATCCATTGAAGCTTGCCAATATCTTCCAACAATAGATCCAAACAATGACAAGTGCATCTAGTGAAGAAGATGTTAGGCCACTCTTGCTCGATCAAATCACCAGCCCGCAAACAATTTGAGGCATTATCCATACACACCTGCACTACATAATCGGGGCCAATATCAAGGATTACATCTTTCAAGATGCCAAAAATATACTCGCCAGATTTGAACTCCCCACTTGTATCAACTGCTTTTATGAAAACAGACCCATATATGGATGTAGCCATTACATTGATAATTGGCCTGCGCCTTGCATCTGACCATCCATCACAAACAATGCTGCATCCATATCTCTTCCACTTTTCTCTAATGTCTAGCAAGTCACGATCAACGCATTTGACTTCATCCACAAGCTCTTTTGTACGCAAGCTGTTATATGAGGGAGGCTTATAGCTTGGCCCAACTTGCCCAATTGCCTTCACCATGTCAAGAAAATATGGGCTTCTAACTTTCCAAAAAGGAACATCTTCCGCATAGAAGAAGCGACGAAGAGCAATGTTTGCCTCTTTTCGTGCTTGTACATCCCAAGCTTTAGCTAGAGCACCCTGTGTCTTTGACACCTTCTTTCTGCTCACGTGCTGTTGAGAGCTAGAAGGCCCAATACCACTTGCAACATTTGATGCATGTACATCGACACTACCATGAGAAGCCTCTCCCAAATCAGATACGCATGCATCAATGTTTGCCATGGAGTCTTGCACTCCACCCACATGCAATCTGCGACATACATCTTTTACATTTTGGGGTGCAGCATTACATTTTCCCACACCATGACCTGATAAACCAAGAATATGTGCCCTTATTCGCGATGGACCACCATCCCAAGTGTGCCCACAATATTTGCATCTACATGTAGTCTGGCCTTTTTCAGTTGTTTTCAAAATGGACACATGCTCCCATTCAGCTTTGCGCTTTCGTCCCATTTGCACAAGTTAAAACCCTGTTACCAACTTACCTGTATATTCGTCCCGAGTCCCGACTCCCACCTGCTGAGTCCCACCAGTGGAAGGTGCTTGCTGCTGCTTGCTGGCGAGTGGCAGTGCTGGGCCTTCAAATTTCAGTAGAGAAAGACTGCTGCTCGAGAATCGATGGGCTGTGTGCACTGTGTGCAGGGCTGACTCAGCCTGCTGTGCCTGCACAGTCACGCAAGAGAGAGAGATGGGCTGTGTGCACTGTGCAGGGCTGCCTCAGCCTGCTGTGCCTGCACAATCACGCAAGAGAGAGAGATGGGCTGCCCGGCTGTGTGCACTGTGCAGGGCTGCCTCAACCTGCTGTGCCTGCACAGTCGAGCAAGAGAGAGACTCGAGAGAGTCTAGACTCAAGACACGATGGGCGGGCAGATTCGTCACTCGAGAGAGAGTGGGCGCAACTTGCAAGAGAGATACGCTCGACTCCCTTGACACGATGGGCGGGGCGAAATAGAGAGAGACGGTGGGCGGGGGCGCAAGAGATGCGATGGGCGACGAAGCGTTAAAAAAAACCCCCAAAAAAGTCCACGTTTGAAATTTTTTTCAAACGTTTTTTTTTTCAAACGTTTGTAAACGTTTGCTTCGCGTATCAAACGCGTTTGAATGCAACTATGTGCTGAAATATGGAAGCAAGTAGCCGGAGGGAGGAACCGGATTACAAGATCACATACCCTGTGTAGTGTTCTCTTGTCCTACATGCTCTCTTGCAAATTGTTGCTACCATGTGTTGGTGGAACAATAGAGAGCAGATGGTAGAAAACATGGGCACTTGAGATGGTAGTGTGGGTTGCAAGTCTACATCGACAACCACTTGTTTGCAATACTGTATTCATATGCATTGATATGGGAATCTGGTCAGAAATGCCCATGACACTATGTACTTGATTCTCCCAAGATCAATATACTTTATTTGAGGGAGGGATCGGCCGTTCCGGCTCATTGTGTGTCTCTTGTCCATTCTGCCCCTCACACCTGGCCGACCTGCTGGGTAGGGCTTATAGCCATGTCGGCTTCCTGGCCAAGCCCAATAGAGCTGGCCGACAGCCTGCCTAGCCCTAACTAGGGCTGGTGGGCTCAGCACGGGGCCTTCCTGGCCCCTTGGGGTGGCTCTAAGCTGCCCCCTGCCCGCTACTAAAGCTCTAATCTCTGATCTAGGGTAGTCCCTATTGGCTAGCCCCTTCTTTACATGCAACCTACATGCCTATACAGATGTCTGGCACCTGGTCGCAGACCACATACTCGAATCACCTAACATCATTCCAGAGGGAGACTCGCAGCATGGACTGGCACTGCTTCATGTGCAGGACAATGCACACCTGACCTTGGATGCATAGAGTGGAACCCTGGCTGACGCGTCCCGGATTGGGCTCACATAGAACCAGTTTCCACTCCAAGTCCTGCACCTTCTTATTTAGATGTGTCCACATTGCTTGTATCTAACCCCATGAGAACCTGTTTAGCTTCTCATCTTCCGTCTTCCTCAACTGTTGTGCCATGGTGATGACCTTATTGAAATAAGTCAACACAGACGACCCATTTTGGGAGAGTTTGTAAAACTCGTCCTCCAAATTGGTCATCTACTGGGGTGGAAGGAATCTTGCTTTGAGGTCCGACACAAAAGTCTCCCATAAGTAATGGGTCATGCCTGTGGTTAGGTCTGTGTGTAGACCTCACCAATGTTGCCAGCAAGTAACAGCTTCTCCCGTGAGGTGTGGAGCCACCATATGGACTTTGTCTTGTGGATCTACACGGAAAAAGGCAACAAATTGATGAATAAATTGTGTAACTGCAAAATGAACACGATTACCATCATACTTACTAAAGTTTGGTTGAGGTCATATGACGGTGGTTGATGGAACGGATGAGGTGCTAGGACCAGTGCCGTTTTGGGAAGCGTTGCCATAAGACTGGCCTAAAAGGTTGCGAGCAACTACTGATGCTGGAGTTGCATGGCTTCCCAATCTAGCTTGTATTGGTATTCTGCCACCGCGCGTTTTGCCTAGCATCGGTCTTCAACCTCACTACGTTTGGTTTCCTCTATCTATCACGCCTCATCAAGTTCCCGTCTTTGTTGCTCCATGAGAAGAAGCATATGCTGAAAACTTTGGGAGCCTTGATCCATAATCAGCTCTTTAGGTTGCTCTTTAGGCTGTTCTTATTTTTTTTCTTTGGTTCTTGCAACTATAGCCTAAGTAACCTGTTTTGTTCCATTAGCTCTTGAAGGATGATCGTTGCGCTCTACGAAAGCATTTCTTTTCTTGTGTCTTCGGGGACACATTCTTCCCAATGATGCCTTCTTGGTAACTTCTTTCTTCTTCTCTTAACATGGTGAATGGCTGAGTGGTTTTTCCTGACCTCAATTTTACCATTCACGGTTTTGCTCTCACTTAGGTAGCTAGGTCAGAACCAGAAGCTTTGATACCAATGTAACATGCAACTGGCTAGATCGTGTAACACACAACAAGACCTTTATACCTTTATGAAGTGAGTATGAAGCAATCTTTTATACACAAGAGAGAGAGAGAGAGAGAGAGAGAGAGAAGATGCAGAGACAACACTAGATTGGGTCCCAATTTACCCACTGAAAGGCTTATATTACTTTGGAGAACTGTTACAATGCAAAGAACTTACTGAGACTTGACTGACGGAGACTGCCAAACGCAAGAACATTGTAGACCAGACGTCTGCTAAACGTTCCATCAAGTAATATGAAGCCAACTTTGAAGCCACTTCGGATAGCCTTATGCACACCCAGATCTCCTAAGGGAGTTGCACTACTGAAGGCTGACTGCTGAAGCAAACTTGAGTCTGGACTGAACACTAGGTGCCTGGCTGTGAGTTATGCTTGCAAAGACCAAAGTCTTCAAGCACACATCTGCACTATGTTCTCTGAGAGAATACTGATTTTATGATTATGCAATGGGCTGAGGGGATGCTTTTATATGACTCCAAGCTCCTGGCGGTGGACATAAATGGCTGTCGGCCAGTTTATTCCAGCCCACAACCTGCTGAATATTGCCTTTGATTGATGCGTGGATCGACTTATCGAGATCCTGTTAAAGTGCTCATAAAAGTTGAAAATCCTTTCCCACATGTGGCTGTACCATCATATGCTGGCCGACAGGGAACCAATCACTGCTGGCCAACTGGGCACAGCATTCAAGGGCTGGCCGACTGGATACTCAAACCCATATCTAGCCTTTTTTTATGTTCCATGGGAAAAGAAGCCTTAGCTAGCCCTAAGGCAATGCTCATAAATGTTGAAAATCCTTTCCCATGTGTGGCTGTACTAGCCTGTGCTGGCCAACTGGGAACCAATCACTGCTGGCCGACTGGGCACAGCATTCAAGGGCCCATATCTAGCCCTTTTTTGATGTTCCATAGAAAAACAGGCCTTAGCTGGGCCTAAGGCAAGCCTAAGCCAATGCCCTACATGCCTACCATATGCTTCTATGTGACAGACCTAGCCTAGGGTGACCTACATGCTTTGTTCTCCAAGTGGGTTAAGGGACTCACCCTAACATCTAAGGCTGGGAGACTGACCTACGTAGCTCCTGCCTAACATGTCCTGGACTAGGGCTCACAATGGGGTCCCAGCATATGACAAATCTTTCTAAAAAGGTACTAAACATATGTATAAGTATAGCACTGTTGATGAGCCAGTGTGTCACACACAGCACCTCAGTGCACGGTGCATGTGACAACATCAATGGTCAGTGTGTTGTCATGATGTTTGAAATCGGCAACGCAGAGGATGTGATCACACAACAGGCCGCTCGTCGTGCCTGTTTCACTTGGACGTCGATACATAGGATGGTAGAAGGTTTTGGCACTAGCATGAGTACTAGCATTAAGTACGAGGACGATGGCACCAAATTGGTCATACAAAGCACAATTTGTACCCAAATTTCTTTCACTCCTTTAGTGGAGCAGGCATAATCTTGAGCATACAATGGTTTCACAAATTTCAACCCATCGTTGAGTGGGAAAATCATACTTTCTTCATCACAAGGAATCGAAGACCCCAGTCGTAATCAGATGTGAGCCCAGAATCCCTAATTTCCAACTTCATGCGAAGAGAAAATTGGAAAGGCGCGCAATGTGCAATCATCTACATTTAGACACCATGGTGACAATGTCCAATACTTCTGCAATCCCTAATGCCATGCATTGACTATATCTTGGAGCTCAGGTTTTGTCAAAGATTAACCTTAAAAGTGAGTGGTACCACCAGGTACAAATCATGGAGGAGGACATCCCCAAAACGGCTTTCTGTACTCAGCAGGTTCACTACGAGTTTGTGGTCATGCCCTTTGGATTAACCAATGCCCCAACCACATTTAACCGAATGATGATTCGGGTATTCAAGCACTTAATACGAAAGTGTGTGTTCATATTTTTGGATGACATACTTGTGTTTTCAGGTACCATTGACCAACATGAACACAATGTAGAGCATGTCTTGAAGTTGTTGAATTAAAAATTACAAACAACCTTAGAACCAATGAATTATACAACCAACAAATTATGCTCCCCCTCTGTTACCACAATTCCATCACTTCCCCTTGGTGATACGCTTTTCTAACCTCGGTGCACACTGCATGCTAGGGTCTACATTTGAGTTCATAACTCAAACGAATGACCCTATTGCATGTGGTCCATGACCTTGGCCACCTTCATCATCCAACTGGAGAAAATCCTCACTCCCTAGGTGGAAGCGAGAGAGTGGAGCCATGCTCGACACCTCTAGAACAAAATGCTCGCATTCTCCATCATGAAAAGACATCTTTATTATGTCTACTTGTATTACACTAACATCATGATTAGTGTCATTTTTCTTTTTCCTGCGGTCTTTTACAAAATGTTCCACTTTCCCACGATAGCGACACTTTCCTTTTGTCTTTTGCATGCTTTTGTAAAAAACGCTTACTTTCAGTTCTAAGCGGAACTATCTTTAAGACACTTGTCTTTTTTCATAAAGGAGCTCTCAATTCTCTCAAGAGTAGGATTTGGTTAGTTTTTCAATGCCGTCACAATGTTTTTGAATACCCTTGTTATGCTTTTGAGGAGAATGGTAATTGCATCATCATAATCAACACGTGCCTCAATACTCACGAGTTGATGTGTGATGCTTTTGAAATTTCCTACATGTGTAACACACCTCAGCTGAGGTACAGAGAGGATAGCATGTACAAGCACATGGGCAAGCGTAGGTGCCACGTGGCAATGATGATGTGGCAACAATGGCACGTGGCACATCGTGGATCTGGCCGATAATAGTACCGACCACTAGCATTGGTACACATATATAGTGGGTAGCCAAATCATCATAATCATCTGCTTTCCTCAACATTGGGCTTCACAAAGTGTTTCTCTATAGGCGAAGTGCTAGCCAGGAGTTATTAATAGGTCAAATGTCACATGCACCCTGCACTACGGTGCCATGTGACACATCGGCTCAACATTCAAAACATTTTACATCATTAGTATCCTTTTTTAGGAATATTTGTCATATGTCATGGGCCCATTGTGAGCTTCAATCCAAGACATGTCTGGCATGAGCTACATAGGTCAATCTCCTAGCCTTAGGTGTCAAGGTCAATCCCTTAACCCACTTGAAGAACAAGCATATAAGTCACCTATGGATAGGCATATAAGTCAATCCATTTGTTACATAACACAAAGCATATTAAAGCATGTAAACCTAAGTGCATGGGCCAGCCCATGGGGCAACCATGAGGCATGTGATGCCTAGCATGTGGTGCCAAGCATCATGGGCAGCCCCTAAATCTCAGTCCGCCAGCATGGGCATCACATAACTGCAGTCGGCCAACATGGGCATCACCTACCAGCAGTCGGCTAGAAATAGGAGAACCACATAACACGTGTGAACTAGGTGCAGCATTAAATGCTTATTTTCATCAGTCTTGGGCATTAAAAACAGACCAACAACAGCATATAGTGTCACGTGCACCCATGCACTGCGGTACACGGTGACAAACTAGCTCATCAACAGTGCAAGATTTATGTACAGAAGTAGAACCTTTTAGGGTTTATTTTCTGTATGTCGTGACCCCTTTTTAAGCCCAGTCCGGGACATGTCAGGCACGAGCTACGTAGGTCAGTCTGTCCGGTCAGTCCTCTTAACCCACTTTGGAGAATTCAGCAAACATTCATCTTTCAAGAGCATGTAGAGGTCAGCCATAGCAGTAGATTGCATTAGGAGCATGTAGTTGCATATCATTTAGAAGGGGGCCAGCCCTAAGGCCCACCCCAAGGCAGCCCCAAGAGGTGGCTAGCCTTGCAAGGGGTAGCTAAACCCCTTAACCATTCTGTAGGCTCACCCGACCAGCCATTGGGAGGCTTTGGAGTAGTCGGCCAGACCAAGTGAGGTCTTGGGCACCAGTCACAATTTTCTAAATTTAAGAGAGTAAACAATAAGAAGAGTTTAATTAATCACTTAGTTAATCTTTCTAGAATTAAGAAAGGTTGGAATGTAAAGAAGAGAAGGGGTGTCCTTTTCATCAAAGGCGTAGCATTTGAATTTAATTCAATTTACATGGAGCTTGTAAGCTCTCCTTTGGCTTGAGGGCTTGAGGGATTGAGGGTTCTACTCTTGTTTGAATCAATGGTGGCCACCAATTCACTTTGGAGAGGATTAGGCCAAAGGAATGTCACGTGCACCCATGCACTGTGGTACACGGTGACAAACTGGCTCATCAACAGTGCAAGATATATGTCCAGAAGTAGTACCTTTTAGGGTTTATTTGTCGTATGCCATGCCCCCTTTGTCGGGCACGAGCTACATAGGTCAGTCTCCTAGCCTTTGAGAGTGTCAGGTCAGTCCTCTGAACCCACTGTGGAGAATTCAGCAAACATTCATCTTTCAAGAGCATGTAGAGGTCAGCCATAGCAGTAGATTGCACTAGGAGCATGTAGTTGCATATCATTTAGAAGGGAGAAGCCCCAAGGCAGCCCCAAGAGGTGGCTAGCCTTGCAAGGGGTAACTAAACCCCTTAGCCATTCTGTAGGCTCAGCCGACCATTCTGTAGGCTCAGCCGACCAGCCATTGGGAGGCTTTGGAGCAGTCGGCCAGACCAAGTGAGGTCTTGGGCACCAGTCGGCCAAGAGTGGCAGCCGCCCGACCATACTACAGCAGCCAACTCAACATTAGATGCTAGTCGGGTTCAGTTGCACCAGCCGACCAGCATCAGCCAGTCGTGAGCATTATTTGCAGGCCGACAGCCTCTTCAGGCAGCCGACCAGCACCTATTTTAATGGCAACATCAGCCAGTTGTGAGCATTATTTGCAGGCTGACAGCCTCTTCAGGCAGCCGACCAGCACCTATAGATCATATAAAAAGGCAAGAGCCAGTTCAGTCCAAAAACCATCATTCATTCAGTCAGAAAATTCAGAGATCAACATCAGCACTCAAGCATGTATGCTTAGGCCAACGCCTGTGCATACTTTCAGCCTACTTGTGCTCTCAGCCCAAGGCATAGAAGCTCAGTCTCTTCAAGAGTTTGCAGCACACCTCCCCTCAGTCCTCGGGCCAACGTTTTACTCTTGAAGATAGCTTCACACACGCCTAAAGCCTATCCACAGTTCTGCCCAGCATTTGGTCGCTTTCTCCTTGCATTTGGTAGTCGGTCAGTCAATTTGTCTGCTTAGTCTTGTGGACACAGTTCAGCTTGTTTACAGTTCTCCAGAAGAAGAAATAAAGCAAATACTCCTGCTTGCAAGGCCCCGGGCCCGGGGGGGGAGGGGGGGGGTTGGTGGGGGGCCTTCAGTGGGTAATTCAGGACCCCATCTGGTGTCGACTCTACTACATCTATTTACAGTTTTCACGTATGCTGTTTTAAAGAATTGCTAAACTCACTAAACGCAGGTTTAAAGAGAAGGCCCCATTGTTTCACACGGTAAGAGCTTAGCGCATGCTACATATAGACCACCAACTAGCAGCATATATTGCCTATATAAGTAGCCCTTCATCACTTGCATAAATCATCTCATTTCACAGAAGTTAATCAAGCAGATAGTTGTCAGGGCAAAAGGACGAAAGGACTAGATGTTCGAGAGATCAGAGTAAAACAACACGGCATGAAATAGGTGAGTGAGTCTATATATAATGGTGAGTGAACATATGTACAAGAGCCCTCTGGTGTGAGGTGACTCTGTGTAGTAGACCAGTGCAAAATGCCAGAAGCAAAGACGATGTCAGAGCTGAAGCACAGTCTGTAACGAAGGCTCGCGTCGATGTGAGGCAAAGGCACTCCATGAGGTGGTTGGTGTCAAAGGCTCGCGTCGGTGGATGCAGAGGCACTCTGAGGTGTTACTGGGCAGCGGAAGGTGAAGTGATGATGATGTCAATGATGATGCAGGACTCTAGTGACAAGGGTGTTGCTTTACCTGAATGGTGATGAAGAGCAAAGAGGGCTACCATCCCGAGCAGTGTAAGCTTGGTGACAAGGGTGCTGCAATTCCTGAGGGGTGGTGAGGAGCAAAGAGGGCTGCCGTCCCGAGGGGTGGAAGTGGTGCAAGCTCTGGTGACAAGGGTGCTGCAATACTTGAGGGAGGAAGAGGAGCAAAGAGGGCTACCGTCCCGAGGGGTGGAAGTGGTGCAAGCTCTAGTGACAAGGGTGCTGCGATACTTGAGGGAGGAAGAGGAGCAAAGTGGTGTGAGATGGTGAGCAGAGAGTGGGCTGCTGTCCCAAGGTAGAAGAAAAACGATGATAAACTGTAGCAGAGAGTGGGCTGCTGTCTCAAGGTATGTAATGATAAAACGTTGAGGTGTTGTACTGTGTAGCAGAGAGTGGGCTGATGTCCCATGTACTGAAGATAAAAAGGTTTATGTGCTGTAGCAAAGAGGGTTGTTGTCCCATGAACTGATAAGAGACGCTGATGATATGTAGCAAAGTGTGGGCTGCTGTCCCAAGGTATGCTGCTGAAGGAAAACACTGTAGATATGCTATCAACGAAGAAGAAGTACTTATGTAGGGCAAGCGCCGGTAGCAACATCCAATAGCAGATAGATGATGTGGTACAGGATATATCTATGAAGTGGTACAAAAGACTAAATGAAGAGGCAATGCTACATATAAAGGGGACTGTTGGTTAGCCACGCCAGAGGTTGTCGGCCAGCGACAAGATACAAAAAGAATGAAAAAAATCTAATATATCCAGAAAAATCCAAATAAATCCCCTTTCTAGGGCTAGACAAAATGCCTTCAGACACCCCCTCTCATGCCAAAAAGGGGACCATGAGAGAAGATGAGAGAAGATGAAGGATGCCAGGGTCCCACACTGACACACTGGTAAAAGGAATGTATCCCCCCTAGAAGCAAAGTCTGAAAAGGTCGGAGAGGGCGATCATGATGGAAAAGGTGGTGAAGGTGAGGTGATGTAGATGGGTTGATCGTCTCCCAAAGTAAGATCTTGAACGGGACTCTCCACTCGGCCCATTCCCTGTGTGGTCCGGATCAGAGTTTGGAGAATCAACATCTGGTGTGTGCTCTCGAGGTCTTCAATCCCTTTGCTCACGATAGCTCTAATACCATGTGAGGGCAAAAGGACGAAAGGACCAGATGTACGAGAGATCAGAGCAAAACAACATAGCATAAATAGGTTAGTGAGAATATATATAATGGTGAGTGAACATATGTACAAGAGCCCTCCGATGTGAGGTGACTCTTAAGTAGTAGACCACTGCAAAAGCAAAGGGGATGTCAAAGCTGAGGCACAGTCGGTAACCATAGTTGGAACCGGACACATCCGATTGAAGATTCCAGACGTATGATACGTTGGATATCATACGCGTATGGAAAACAGTTTCAGACGTGGCCTTTTTTGGGGGGGAAAACGGCGTGCCCGATAAAGTTGTGTTAAACAATTCTGGCTGGAGTCGTACGTCGTGTCGCTGTCATCTGTGGGTGCGCTTCTCGACAAAGGTGCCGCTCTCGACGATTGAAGTTGCAGCCTTGCAGGCTGCAGCCACAGCCTCCACCTCCTACGGTCCTACTATCCAAGTCCTCATTCTTCAGGCAAGTGCGTGTTGGTGGCTGGCCCTCTCATCATCCTTCCCATGGGCAATCACCAAAGCTGAAGGCTTGGAAGTTGAAGGAGACGTGCATTGAAACGCAGCTCCTTGCACGTTGCAAGTTGCAACCACAACTCCCACGCACGAGGGCTGGTCCCTGGGCCTGAATTTTGCTCTCTTCACTTGCCCAAAGCTCCCAAACTATGTCTCGGGACTCTACAGAGAATTCTCTGTCTGTGTGACTGTGTCTCCCTCAACTTTCAACTTTCAAGTTCTCTACATTTCAATGTTCATGATTTCAGCCTTCATATTCTATAATTTCTATCGAAGTTGATTTGTTTCTTGACTCAATTGTCCTCTCTTTGTGCATACAGAGTCCAGGACTCCAGACCACAATCTTCACTAGCCCAAATGGGAAGAAAGCGTGGAGCTGAATGGGAGTTTGTGGACGCAGTCAAGCCCTTGGGAAAAGGACAATACACATGCAAATGCAAGTATTGCCCGCATCAATGGGATGGAGGACCGCTCCGTATAAGGGCGCACATGCTTGGGTTGTCAGGCTTGGGGGTTGACAAGTGTACCAATCCACCCCAAAATGTCAGAGATGCTTGCCGAAGGTTGCATGCAAAGGCGGAGGTGATTGATTTGAAAGCAATGGTTGATGCAAAGGTGGCTGATTTGGGGGCTGCTAGTTATGTAAATATTGATGCAGAGGGGGCAGAATTTGTTGATTTGGGGGCTGCAAGTGCAAGTGCATCATCAGGTCAGCCTTTGCAAAATAAACAAAAGGTGTCCAAGGGAGCTTTGGCTGCAGCATGGGAGTCACAGGCAAGAAAAGATGCATACATTGCTCTCCGTCGTTTTTTCTTTGCAGAGGACATTCCTCATTGGAAGGTGAGGAGTCCTTATTTTTTGGACATGGTTCAGGCGATTGGGAAAGTTGGACCTACCTTTAAGCCTCCAACATACAGAGCTTTGCGTACTACGGAGTTAAATAATGAAGTGGTTTGCATAGAGCAGGAGTTGCTAGACCTTCAAGAGAAGTGGAAAAAATATGGTTGCAGCATTGTGTGTGATGGTTGGTCTGACACTCGACGTCGGCCTATCATCAATGTGATGGTGTCATGCATATATGGCTCTGTGTTTTTGAAGGCAGTGGATACAAGTGGGCAGTACAAGTCAGGGGAGTACATTTTTGAGATATTGAAGGGTGCAATTCAAGTTGTTGGCCCTGATAATGTGGTGCAGGTATGTATGGACAATGCCTCTAATTGTGTGCGAGCAGGAGAATTAGTGGAGCAAGAGTGGCCCCATATTTTCTACACTAGGTGTACATGCCATTGCCTTGACCTCCTATTTGAGGACATTGGACAGCTTGCATGGGTGAAGCCAGTGTTGGCACATGCCACTAAGGTTGTGACATTTGTTACACGGAAGCACACTGTGTTGGCATTGTATAGGATTTTCAGCAAAAAGGAATTGGTGAAACCTGCACAGACTCGGTTTGCCTACATGTTTATCATGTTAGCAAACTTGTTGGATGAGAGGGTATACAATGGATTGCGCCGCATGCTTGTCAGTGATGAATATTGCAGGAAGAAGGTGTCACGCACTGTGAAAGCACAAGAGGTGTCTTCTATTGTTTTGGGCTCTTCATTTTGGCAGGATGCTAGGGTCATTGTGAAGATTTGTGCACCTATTTTGAAGATCCTTCGCCTTGCTGACAGGGAAGGGGCCACCATGGGGCTTGTGTATGAGCTTACTGATCGAATGGTGGAGAAGATACAAAGTGTAGAAGGGATTGAGTCCTCTAAGTTGGCAGACATCAAAGCCTTGTGTGTTAATAGGTGGGATATGATGCACTCTCCATTGCATGCAGCTGCTTTTGTTCTCCATCCTATTTGGAGAGAGAAAAATCCTGATTCTGACAAGGAGGTACATGATGGGCTGATGGATGTTATGGAGCGATTCACAAAGTTTGATGTTGAAAAGCAGGGCATATTATGTGATGAGCTGGATATTTATAAGTCAATGGCAGGCACATTTGCTCGTGCCATTGCAAAGGATCAAAAGAGGATGCATCTGAAAATGTGCAAGAAATGGGTGCTGAAATGTGCATTAGGATCACACGTGAGAGAGAAGGAAGAGAGAGAGAAATGTGAGAATGGAGGGGGCGTGGTGAATCCCACGATCAGCCCCCTTTATTCATGTTAATAAAATTAAAAATATACATGTCCTTTGGTTACATCATTATTTGTACCTTAATGTTTGGTACTTACTTTGTTCATCATCTAAATAAATGTCCTTGTGCACAAATGTGCACCTAGATTGATTTCATTATTTCTAACACTCCCCCTTAATGATCAATCTATTTTCTTTTACATTCATCATATTTCTAAATCTTTCCAACTTATCTCTAACAATGCTTTAGTAAGCATGTCTGCTGCTTGATCTTCAGTAGAGCAATAAACAAGCTCTATCTCCTTTGCTTGCATCTTCTCACGAACAAAATGATAATGGATTTCAATATGCTTTGTCCTTGCATGGAATACTGGATTCTTGGCAATCTGAATACAGCTTTGATTATCACAATAAATCACTGTTGCATTTGCCTGTACATGATGTATTTCAGCCAATAAAGATCTCAGCCATACTGCTTCACAAACGGCACTCTTTGCTGCAATATATTCAGCTTCTGTTGAGGATAAAGCAACCGTAGGCTGCTTCTTACTTTTCCATGAAATAACTCCGGAACCAAGTGAGAAACAAAATCCTGAAGTAGATCTTCTGTCATCAATACTGCTGGCCCAATCAGCATCACAATAACCAGCCAGCAATAAATCACAAGATGCAACATATTCGAGACCATAATTATAAGTACTCTTCATATATCTCAATAACCGCTTTGCTGCCTTCATGTGGCTTTCCTTTGGATCAGCCATATACTGACTTAGAGCACTCACAGCATATGAAATATCTGGCCTCGTGATAGTAGCATAAATAAGACTGCCAATCAGCTTTCTATAACCTGTGCCATCCACTTTCTTTTCATCTCCACGTGAGGTTAGCTTTTCATTCAATTCCATGGGGGTATGCATTACTTTTGAATCTGCCATTTCAAATTTTTCAAGTACATCTTTCACATACTTGGATTGGGTCAGGAACATACTATTTTCCTGCCTCCAAACTTCAATACCAAGACAGTAATGAAGCTGTCCCAAATCCTTCATGTCAAATTCAATTGACAAACTCCTCTTTATGCGCTCAATCACTGAGGCACTGCTTCCTGTGATTACCAAATCATCCACATAGACAATAATCAACAATAAATCTGCATTTTCATGAAAGATATACAAGTTGGAGTCATTCTTACTCCTCATAAAGCCATTCTTTGTAAGATACTCATCAATTCTTGAGTACCATGCCCTGGGAGCTTGCTTTAAGCCATATAACGCCTTTTTAAGCTTGCACACAAGCTTTTCCTTGCCTTTGATTTCAAAGCCTTGTGGCTGTTGCACATACACCTCCTCTTCAAGGATGCCATTGAGAAATGCAGACTTGACATCCATTTGTGCGACAGACCACCCATGATGAGTAGCCACCGCCAAAACCAATCGTATGGTTGTCATCTTTGCAACTGGAGCAAATGTCTCCTCATAATCAATTCCTTCTTGTTGCACATAACCTTTTGCAACTAGCCTTGCCTTGTACTTGTCCAAGGTTCCATCTGCCTTGTACTTTATCCTGTAAACCCACTTAGTACCAATGGTCTGCTTCCCATGAGGTAACTCAACAAGAGTCCAAGTGTTATTCTTCATAATAGAAGAGTATTCTTCTTCCATTGCTTCTTTCCATTTGCTGTTTTTTATTGCTTCAGAAAATGAAGTGGGTTCATCATTAGAAAGAACTTTTGCCATCAAAGCAAAGTTCACATGAGTCATACCTTTGTCTTTGATTCTTTGTGATCTCCGCAGCCCATCATTGCTACTTTCAGCTGATTCCAAAGTACTACCATCTTCAATGGTTTTAATGTACCATCTAGGCAATTTCTTCACACTTTGTGAATTGTCTGCATCAACATCTTCCATGGGAACTACATGTGGACTGTTTGGGGCTGATTCATGCACATCTGGAGGCTGAATACCATCATTCATACCTGCTGGTCTGTTTTGGACAGCCTTGAATCCTTCATCTTTCATGTCTCCTGTCTCTTCATTAACCTCAAAGAAGATAAGAGGATCTTCATCCTCTTCCACCAAATGAAAATCAGCACTATTCTTTGTCTCATCAAACAATACATCTCGTGTGAGTAGAACTTTCTGACTCACAGGATCATAAAGTTTATAAGCCTTTGAACATGTTGCATATCCAATAAAGATACACTTAATTGATTTATCATCCAATTTCTGCCTGTTTTGCTTGTGCACATGAGCATATGCCAAGCATCCAAACACACGAAGATGAGACACATTTGGTTTCTTACCATAATAAACTTCCTCTGGAGTCATACCATCAAGTGCTTTTGTTGGAGATCTATTTTGCAAATACATGGCTGTGTGAACAGCCTCTGCCCAAAACTTACGTCCCAATCCTGAATCTTTGAGCATACATCTTGCTCCTTCCACCACAGTTCGGTTCTTTCTTTCCGCTACTCCATTTTGTTGAGGGCTATAAGCTGTAGTAAGTTGATGAAACATACCACTTTCATTGCATAACAAATCAAACTCATTTGACATAAACTCACCTCCTCTGTCTGTGCGGAGGGTCTTCACTTTCATACCGGTTTCATTTCCCACATGAGATTTCCATTGCTTGAACACATCAAGAGTTTCACTCTTACTTGTGAGAAAGTACAGCCAGCACTTGCGTGAATAATCATCAATAAGAGACATAAAATAACGTGATCCACCAAGTGAATTCACTTGAGCCGGTCCCCATAAATCACAATGTATCAATTCAAGAATATGAGTTGCTCTCCATGAGCTTGCTTTTGGAAATGGAGTCCTTGCATGCTTGCCCAAGGCACAAGGCTCACATATACCCGGAATCTCACCAATCTTTGGAATTCCTGTGACCAAGCCATTGTCAAATAAATACTTAAGTGCTTTCATATTTAGATGACCATACCTCCTATGCCAAAGCTGAGAGGTTTGCTCTGTTTGAGACATCAATACTTGCTGGTCACACATTGTAATGAGCTTGTACAGCCTGTCATTGCTTCGTATGCCACGAGCAACTTCTTTTCCCTCATTCTTGAGGTCTTTAATGATGAAGTACTCCTTGAAAAACTCAACACTCATGTGCTGATCTGTTATGCAGCCCACAGAAAGCAAATTTCTTGCCAAATTAGGAATCCATAAGACATTTTTGAGAGTACCAATCTCACCATTTTTGAGCTTGATAGGTATGTCGCCATATCCTTGAATGTTTTGAGTGGAATCATCACCCAAAACTACTTTATTACTGCCTTCTTCATCAACATATTGAGAAAACCAATCACCATTGCCGGTCATATGAGCCGTGGCACCCGAATCAACATACCATTCCCCACGATAGTGGGACTGATTTGTATGACCAGCCATCAACAAAAACTCATCCTTGCTTTTTCTTTCATCATTCTGATTTCCTTCACCCACAAAGTTGTTGCTATTTTGCCTTTGCCAATTTGAGAAGCCTCTGCCTCTCCCTCTTGTTTGTTGTGCATGCTGTTTTATGCGACATTCACTCTCCACATGACCATCTTTTCCACAATAGTAACACGGGCCTCTTCTTGAAGTATAGGAGCTGTGTCCTCTTCCACGAAAGTTGCCTCTATATCCTCCTCTTCCTCGAGGGGTAAATGGCCTTCTTTCTTGATAGGAGGAGTTTGAATCTCCCCCTTCTTCATGGCTGCCCTGATTTTGCCTTTCATTATTCCGATTCCATCCACCTCTTCCACGGCCACGCCATGGTCTTCCTCTCACGGTGAATGCGTCATCTTTATTCTTGGAACTCTTCATTCCGCTTCCTTGTCTTCTTAACTCTTCTTGTAACAAGAGAGCACTCAACTCCTCAAAGCTAGGAGTAGTCTCCCTCACCATAAGTGAAGTCACCAAGTGTTGCCATGGTGAATTGCTTTCATTCATGGTAAGCCCATTCATGGCTATGCTTACCATATCCACATCTGTTACCACTTCATCCACTGAGAGCAATTGGTCAGTGATATCCTTCAAACGAGTCAAATAAGCAGTGATTTGCTCATTTGGTTCCTTCTTAAAAGCATGCAACTTTTGTTTAAGAAACAACAACCTTGTTGTATTTACCGATTCAAAGAGAGTTTGAAGGATTGTCCATGCTTCATCTGGAGTTGTAGCACCACTTATTTGAGGAATGATGCTGTCCTTCACATTCATGTTGATATAACAAAGAGCTTGTTGAGCCCTTTTATCAAATTTTGCTTGAACTTCAAGTTCATCTTCATACCTTTTGTCCTCAGCCCTTTTCTCTTGAGGTGTCATACTAGGCACCATAACTGGCTTCATCACATCAGGTCTCCCATCTTTGCCTTCTACAATCTCCCACAAGTCTTTCAACTTCAAGAGATTCTTCATCTTAAACTTCCAAATTGGATAGTTTTTGCCATCAAGCTTTCCACTTTCTGGGAGCACAAAATCAACCTTGCTGTCCGCCATTTTTACTGAATTTCAGCAAGCAACAAATTAGAATAATCACCCCAAAAATGCACTTCAAACACACAGCAAATACCTTGCTGTTTTGGGGTCTTCAAATCCTCAATTTAGAGGTCTTTGGCTGGTCTTTTGGGCTGTAAATCTTCTACACTTTCATGCCTTCTTCATTGCTGGTCATGCATGCCATTGGTCCTCTTCCCGGGCATTCTTTTACATGCAAAATTCTTCAAACCTTCAAGATGCTTGTCTTGCACAAGCACATGGATTGTGGACAGCAGCACATTGCTTCCATCTTTGACCTAAAATCAGGTCCCATCTTCAAGAATTCATTCAATGGACACTTTCTAGTTGAAGTGCCTCCTCTTGCCTTGAAAAATCAGCAATTAATTGACCAATTTGTCAACATAGGCATGGCTGGAGCAGCAATCTTCTCTTGGACAGCAACTTGGGCATCATTTGCCTCAACATTCTCCATGTTTTGGAAACCCATTGATAGGGCCATCAATTAATCATTCATTTGCCCCGATTTGGGCAAGTTTTCCATCAATTTTGGAAGACAAAACAGGGCTGAAACCCTAATTTTAGATTTTTCATACCTTCAATTGAGAAATTGGCATTGTTTTTGGGGCTGATTTGCAGATTTTTGAGGGCTGAATCATCTCCAAGCAGGCCTTCATGAAATCGCCTCTTTATGGGGCTGATTTCTCCATTTTTCTGCATCAAATCTGGTCGCCCCTCTTCTCTGGTGCAGGCTGGTTCAAATCGCCTCTTCACTGGGCATCCTATGGGCTTGAATTAGGGTTTTTAACCCTCTAATTCATTGCTGGTCTCTCCTGGGCAGAAATCGATTGCATCAAGGCTCTCCAATTCCCACGAATATGCTGTCTCTAGACTCCCCTTCTTCTCCTCTACACGATTTGCTCTGATACCATGAAAATGTGCAAGAAATGGGTGCTGAAATGTGCATTAGGATCACACGTGAGAGAGAAGGAAGAGAGAGAGAAATGTGAGAATGGAGGGGGCGTGGTGAATCCCACGATCAGCCCCCTTTATTCATGTTAATAAAATTAAAAATATACATGTCCTTTGGTTACATCATTATTTGTACCTTAATGTTTGGTACTTACTTTGTTCATCATCTAAATAAATGTCCTTGTGCACAAATGTGCACCTAGATTGATTTCATTATTTCTAACAGCATCAAGGGGTGAAATGGTGGGAGACATTTGGGGCACACACACCAAAATTGCAGCAATTGGCTCTTCGAGTGCTCTCGCAGGGCACATGTGCTTCTCCTTGTGAGAGGAATTGGAGCACATTCTCTCTTATCCATACCAAAAGAAGAAACAAGTTGCTTCCTAAGAATACGGAGAAATTAGTGTACATCCACACTAATTTGCGTCTCATCTCCAAAATCAAGGAAAGGGGATTTTTTGATACAGATTACCTTGGAAATGATCAACAAGGAGAAGGATGATGACAGGCTGCTTGCTTTGCAGGAGACTACAGAGGGAGACGAGGAGATTACAGCTCCTTTTGTTGTAGGAAGGATGGGTGGTGCTGCAGCTTCAAGTAGCTCCACTCCTTTCGAGTCCCATGGCGAAGAGGCAACCGAGGATGTTAGTGAAGACTCTGCTGAGGATGAGGAGGATGAGGATGAGGAGGAAGAGGAAGTTGCTGGCATTGATGAGGATGAGGATGACCAGCCTTCAGTATGTGGATGATGAGGATGCATCATGTGTGTGACATACAGGCTGCAGCCTGAGACTTGAACATGCTAGCCAGTGGCACTGGGCAGTGGGCACTGGGCAGGCTGCAGCTACTTTATGAGTCATCATTTGTGATGCATTTTGGTGTTTGATCATTGATGTTTTGGTGTGGGCCCTAGGACCTAGGCTGTAGCCTGGGCCCTGTAGCTATTTCTTTGAAGTTTCATATTTTTGTTGTAGCTAGTAGGCTGTAGCTACTATTTCAAAATTCATGTTGAACTGTTTGAACTTTGAAGTTGAACTTTGAACTTTGAACATCAGTAACCAGTTGGAACTTGGAAGTTTGAACTTGGAAATTGGAATTTGGAAGTACTAAAGTGTCTCTGAAGTTTAAATGTGTGCAAATTAAATTGTATATTTTCTTGTCTTTTTTCATGGAAATTAGGGTCACGTATGGTTCAGCCCCAGGGGCTAAACCATACTCCAATCATACTTCCGTACACGTATGCGTTTGCCGTATGGTCCCGTATGGAAAAAACTATGTCGGTAACGAAGGCTCGCGTCGATGTGAGGCAAAGGCACTCCGTGAGGTGGTCGGTGTCGAAGGCTCACGTCGGTGGATGCAGAGGCACCCTGAGGTGGTAGTGGGCAGCGGAAGGTGAAGTGATGATGATGTCGATGATGATGCATACTCTGGTGACAAGGGTGCTGCTGTACCTGAATGGTGATGAAGAGCAAAGAGGGCTGCCGTCCCGAGTGGTGCAAGCTCTAGTGTCAAGGCTGCTACAATACCTGAGGGGTGGTGAGCAGCAGAAAGGGCTGCCGTCCCAAGTGGTGTAAGTGGTGCAAGGGTGCTGCAATTCCAGAGGGATGGAGAGGAGCAGAGAGGGCTGCCGTCCCGAGTGGTGTGAGATGTCCTGAGTGTGGTGAGATGGTGAGTAGAGAGTGGGCTGCTGTCCCAAGGTAGAAGAAAAACCATGATAAACTGTAGCAAAGAGTGGGCTGCTGTCTCAAGGTATGTACTGATGATAAAACGCTGAGGTGTGGTACTATGTAGCAAAGAGTGGGCACTATGTAGCAAAGAGTGGGCTGCTGTCCCATGAACTGAAGATAAAAATGCTGATGTGCTGTGTGTAGCAGAGAGGGCTGCAGTCCCATGAACCGATAAGAAACGCTGATGATATGTAGCAGAGTGTGGGCTGCTGTCCCTAGGTATGCTACTGAAGGAAAACGCTGCAGATATGCTGTCATGTCAACAAAGAAGATGTACTGATGTAGGGCAGGCGCCGGCAGCAGCAGCCACCAGCAAATAGATGATGTGGTACCGGATATGTCTATGAAGTGGTTCAAAAGACTGAATGAAGAGGCAATGCTATATATAGTCAAGGGGACTGCTGGTCGGCCAGGCCAGTGGCTGTCGGCCAGCAGCAAGACACAAAAAGGATGGAAAAATTCTAATATATCGAAAAATCCCGATAAATACCCTTTTTAGGGCCGGACAAAATGCCATTTTCAGACAATAGTGATCATGTGTGCCTAAAAGCCTTCGGATTTTCCTAGAGCATACAAATCAACCTTCAAGCACCCCGTGCCTCATCCCCTAGGCAGCATAGAAGATCCTCTCATCAGCCAGTATATCCTTGGCAGATCTGAACTTGCATAAGTGGCTTCATAGAGCCTTCTACAATGCTATCAGGTCAGCATATGGTTCAGCCAGCGTCTGGTCTTCTCTGTCCTTGTGTTTGGCAGTCTAGAGCAGCATGGGCATCACATAACTGCAGTCGGCCAGCATGGGCATCGCCTAACAGCAGTCAGCCAGCAATAGAAGAAGTGCATCACACGTGTGAACTAGGTGCAGCATTAAATGCTTATTTTTATCAGTCGTGGGCATTAAAAACAGGTCGACAGCAGTAGATAGACCACCGACCAGCAGCATATATTGCCTATATAAGTAGCCCTTCATCACTTGATAAATCATCTGAGATAAATCATCTCATTTCACAGAAGTTCATCAAGCAGATAGTGAGCATGTGTGCCTAAAAGCCTTCGGGTTTTTCTAAAGCATACAAATCAGCCGTCAAGCACCCCGCGCTTCATCCCCTAGGCAGCACAGAAGTTCATCTCATTTTCAGCCAGCATATGTGCATATCCTCGGCAGATCTAGACTTGCATAAGTGGCTTCATAGAGTCTTCTACAATGCTATTGGGTCAGCGTATGGTTGAGCCAGCGTCCAGTCTTCCGCGTCCTTGCATTTGGCAGTCCATAGCCATCATTCAAATCATCATCATTCTACACCTCCACAAAGTCCACATGGGAGACATCATTTGCGTCCTAGTTGGTCTCCTTTGCGGAGTCCCTCTCCACCGGATTCTCCAACAATTCCCGCTCGCCTTCACCTGCTCAACTACCACTTTGCAGAGTTCTTTTCTGCATGCCTCGTGAGGAAAGGCTTCTAAAGCTTCCAAGTTCAACAAGATTATGGACGGAAAAGTTGTCACCGACTGGACCCGCAAGATGACTGGACATTGGCGGCAGCAAGTGGTTCCGATGTTTTTCAGCTCCATTTGTTGGGTTCAACTTTGACAGGTGCCACCCTCTTGTGGTGGGAAGACCACCTTAGGCACCACTCCGCAACTTGTTGCAATGATTGCCTCGAAGTGGTCTTGAAGCAGTTTATTCCTATTGACTATTAGTATTACCATGAGCTAAAGCGGCAATGGGAGCGCTTTGCCCAAAAGCAAGATGAGTAGGTAACCGAATACCTCACGTTTCTCAAAGCTTCTACTCATGCTCCCACGAAACATATGACAGTCGGAGCAAGTTGAGTGCTTTGTGGATGGTTTAAAACCGCCCTTGCACGTAGATATTTGTGCACATCGGCCTCGTGAGCTCTCGGACATAGTTTGTCTTGCTACGACCCTCAAGACGTAGGATAGTTCCACATAAAGTCCAGAAGCAAAAGGGCAAGGAGATTCCTAAAGATAGAATTGTTCAAGCCATGGAGGATAGCAACAGTTCTAGTGGGGGTGAGTCGCAGACACGACTCTCTCAGGAGAAGTTCCAAACCAAGCAATTGCCCAGTCAATGTTTCAATTGTGACTCCACCGAGCACATTGTAAAGGATTGTCCGAGGACCTTGGAGGAGCAATCCGAGGAGGCGGCTTCTTCAAACCAGAGGATGAGTGTGAGGGAGATGTATGCGTGTGCATCCCAGCTTTCTTCAATTCTTGGGTTGAACACACACCAAGGGTGCTTCATTGCATAGGCAACAGGCACAAACCGAGGGAGTATTCAACCAAGTTTCTAAGGGAGAGTCTTCACACTTGATGTCTGTGCTACGTGGAGAATCTTTGGCCTCAGTGACGGTTGCTTTAGTTTCGGAGCTAGTACACGAGGACTCTTCTCACCTGCCATTTGCATTGGGTGAAGTCTCCTCAGTGTCTGATGTCATGGAGGCACCAGAGGAGGACATATCATCAGATTTGTCTTCACCCTAGGAGGATGTGCTAGTGGGTGTGGCTTCACATTACACAGATTTCTTAGAGACAATGGCCGGAGTTTTGCCTCCGTGTATCAGCAGAGGTTCTAGAATATGTACCACAAGATAATGGTCCAAGTATACTAGTGCCAAACAGTATTGCTGTATACACATTTGTTGGAGTTTGCTGATGAAATCAGATCTATGAAGCTCGTTAAGGATACATGGGGCCAGAGCTTGCAAGGTAATAGTCCCAAGCTGCTAGAGGTCTGTCGCAAACTACGGTCGTCTCTCTCCTTCTGCTACTCAGATGTTATTAATGATTGTGGTGAACACGAGCTTCCAGTTGTGTTGCTTGAACAGAGAGCACTCAAAAGTTGTCCGACTGAGAAAGTGCTTTGTTTAGCCCTTGCAATTGCATAGAGCTCATATTAGATAGTGATTAGGAAATCTCAAAGTGCTTTGTTTTGCAAGGTTGCATAAAGCTCATATTAGATAGTGATTAGGAAATCTCAAAATGATGTACACAGTTCTCTCTCTAGTTGTTGTTTCAGTTTCAGTTAGTTGTTTAGTTGTTTTAGCTTTGCTTACACAGACATTGTATCAGATCCACCAATTGTTGTAACCTTTTTGGTCTCATAGGTCATTTTGGCCTTTTGAGGACGTTAATACATCATTTCATTTCATTTCTCTCTCTCTCTCTCTCTCTCTCTCTCTCTCTCTCTCTCTCTCTCTTTTCTGAATGAACTTTTCTCTCTCTAGCAAGTAGACAAATATTTCATTAGAGAGGATAACTTTAAAAACTAATGATGATAAGCTAGAATAGAGAAAAGCTAAAATACTAATTATTATTCATTGATACTCAGAAGAGGAGGCAAGAGAAGAGAAGCTAATCAAATCCTGAGCTAATCCCTCGGCTCTGATACCATGATGAATTCCATAGTGGATCAAAGCTTAGCTGCTGAACATGATTAAGGCTACTAATTAAAGACTAAAAGAGACATAACAAATTAAGCAAAATGACGCATCTGACTCACACAAATAATCAAGCTGGATTAGCATAAACTAGATACAACTTTTATAGATCCAGCGAGCTCCATACACCACGCAAATGAGTGGTCCAAATAAAGCATGCAGCCCCAAATTACCAACTGACCACCACAACTTTTTGCCCATTCTAGAGAGTTCCACACCTACTTTCACAATAGAACCAATGAACCATAGAACCAACAAATTACGCTCCTCCTCCATCACCACATATCCAACATGTACGGAGGTGGAGGGAGGGCCCATCTGTGTGTGGGTATGTGTGTGTAAACAACTCCTTTTTTTTTAAGCATACTTCTCTCTTCCTTTATTTCTACTGCTCAAAAGTGTGCCAATACTTAGAGGAAGTTGAGCAAGTGGAGTATGCAACATAGGGTTTGATGATAAAAGGAACACAAGAGGCAAATGATGGCGAAACTTGGCGAGAGATGTGGAAAAATGAAATGGTAGAGAGATGGGTGGTGATGGTTGACAAATGTACTGACACGGAGAGAGGGGGGGTGGAGATGACTGGTAGGAGATGCGGAAAATTGAAATGGTGAGAGAGATTGATGGAGATGGAGGCACCAGATTAAGTCGCGGTAACTAAAGATGTGGAGGAGGCACTCGGATGGTTGTTAGTACATGGAAGGGTAGCTGCCCCTTCAATGCAATGCATTGCCTACCCATTGAATTTCAATGTTAGGGTGCACAATCTTGCCAAAGTGATTACCTTGGCATAAATCAATTAAGCACTAAATATTTTAGATGATAAGTAGACACAGAAATATTTAATAGCACAAAACCAGCACTCAGTCCCAATGCCACTCATTCGACATTTCCTTCACTAATTTGAGAAATATCAACACCTCGAGTGATCTCAATGCAAACCAAACCGAAAACTGAGCACCATCAATCTTCTCATTCAAAATCAACCGGTATTCTTTGCTGGATTGCAAGCCCACAATGTGCTCCTCCTACACTGGTTCGTTTGGGCTAGATCTTGGTTGTTTGTTATTGCCTTCTGTTGCACATTGCTGCTGAGATATGCACACCTCATCTAAGCCTAATGTGCTCGTCAACTGCTGTGGAACCAAAGTGCTACTGTGAGGTTTGGGGGAGTTTGTCACCAATTGGCCGACCATTTGGTCCATCTCCAGTTTTGTGTCTCGTTCACTTGAGGCCAGGCCGGTGTCTCATGTGAAGGGACCAGTATTTTTGCTTAACATGGACGGGAACCAGACTGGTGCCACCCGTGTGTTAGCAGGATGGTGTCGTATGGACGGGAGCCAGACTGGTGCCACCCGTGTATGACCTGGACTGTGTTCTATCCATGGGATTGTCACGCCATGGAAGGGCCAGTATTTGTGCCGTGTCTTGCCTATGGGATTGTCACTCCATAGGGAGGCTCGTGCCTGGAACTGTGTTTTACCTATGGGACTGTCACTCCATAGGAAGACCAGGATTTATGTTTTATGTCGTGCCATTTTTGTGCCCGACAGATGTTTTGTACTTGTTCCATGAACGGGAGATATGTCCATGATACTATTTACACATGCATTCTTGCTCTGTCTTCTGACGAGTTTTCTTGCGTGTGAACAGGTGGTAAGTGTATTGCACTTGTTGGTTTAATAGTTTTATTTCTAACCTTTCATTTTATAAGGTTATAAGTTCACATTTCATTTAAAAGTGGGCACCCATTAGGGGCACCCACATATGGGCCAAGGTGGGGAGCCACACTTAGCCCCTTAAGTGTGTGGGGGTGGGTGCATGGTCACCTACCCACACCACACCATGAAGCTGGCCGCCCCCATGCAAACGTGGGGAGCCGGCCAGCTGTGGTCGTGTAACTCCTCTCCAATCTCTACAAAGGAGAGCGACCACCCCACTCGTGGAAGGACAAAACCGGCGATCGTTTCCTCCTCTTCAGGCTGCGCCATCTCCACCACCTCAACAGACGCCGGCTCCCTCTGTCCAGTAGGTTGCGCTTGTTCACCAGCAGGCTGCCCTCTACACTGCAAGTGGCGCAAGCTGCAGCCAGGCGTTCCCTTTCCTCTCCAGCAGCTGCCTCCTCTGCATAGCGGCTGTTCCCTTTCCTCTCCAGCAGGCGGCTGCCTCCTCTGCATAGCGGCTACTCCACCTCCCATACAGGCGGCTTTACCTTCTGCAGGTGCCTGCGCTTGTTCTCCAGCGGGCTGCTCTGTACACTGCAGGCGGCACAAGCTGCAGCCAGGCGATTTCAGCATCACAGCAGGCGGCTGCTCCTCCACGCCTCTTTAGGTTACGCCACCTTCTCCTCTTCAGCTGGCGGCTGTGCTCCTACAGCCAGGCGTTACCTCTCCAAAGGCGGCTGCTCTCCTCATCCTCCCCTTGCAGGCAGCTACGCCGCCGCCTCCTCCACAGCAAGCGGCTGTGCTCCTTTGCAGGCGGTTGCGTCTCCCTTCCATAGGCGGCATCTCCCTTCTTCAAGTGGCTACACCTTCTCCACAGGCAGCTACTCCTCATCCTCCTCAACAGGCTGCTGTGTCTTGGAGTCCACCACTAGTAGCTGCACACAGACACCTCCGGTATTGGTCTTTCATCTGCGAGCTACAAGTAAGTGAATTCAGATTTAAGTAAAGAACTTTGTTGTAAATTTGATAAAGGATTCTCTCTACCGCTAACACCCGTTCAGTGCCGGGTAGTCCAAGCTTTTGGAGAACCACGGTCCAAAGGTGCCGAGATCGGGAGAGCCAGGTGTTAGTACGGGAGCGCCTTTTGTGCGTTGTCCTGGAACACCAGTGGGGCACTCTCCGCGGATTCCAGTGAAGGCACAGGACCGTAGAGACTGGACCACTCAAGTGGTCGCCCTACTTCGAACATCTACTTCGAGCCTCTTGTTTGGTACTGTATTCATTTGTACATGGACATCATCTGGTTCATTGAACCCATGGAGCATTGTATTTGTTAAATACTCCCAATAATATATCATATATTGAGGGGGGGGTCGGCCCGTTCTGGCCCCAGTGCTGGTGTCCATCTATTTCATTTCAATTTTCAGTTGTTATTAAGTTGTCCATTTCAAAGGGGAAAGACAAGGCTGTCCCAAATCTGCAGCAGGTGGACAGCCACCTAAAAAGAACTTCCGGGAGACCCACAAGGGAGGTAAAGCTGAAAATACCTCATCTAAAGATCAGGGTCCAAAGAAGAACAAATTTGGCTTGACCCCGGAGCAAAGAGAGCAATATGCCAAGGAGGAAAAATGTTTTTCTTGTGGCAGCAAAGAGCACATGTTTTGACAATGCCCTGACCGCAAACCAAAGCATGAGGACAAGCAGACCAAGGCTAATGTACATGCAGTTCCCAATGTGCAGGGAAACACAAATCATGATGCAAAAGAGCGGATGGTATGCAAGGCTTGGGGTCAAATCAAGGATCAGCCCGCCTTATTCATGTTTGATGACTGTGCAACCGATAACTTCATCTCCATACAAATGGCAGCTGCCTTGAGCATCGAGGTTGAGAACATGGGACCTCAAATTGAAGCCGAAGCTGCTTTTGTTGGTACAGAGGTGCAGGTTACCCCATTGATAGGAAAGTTGCGCATACATATCCAGGGCTACCTTGATAATGAACATTTCTTAGTTGCACCACTAAATGGATGTGATGTATTGCTCGGCAAGCCATGGCATCATAGGCTTGAGCCCCGCAAAGAGTACAAGACCAACATGATTTCTTTTATGCATAGAGGCCGCATGCATTTCATTGATGCTGGCAAAGAAGGGGATTCCATCCCACTTGTATCTCACATCCAAATTAATAAAGCAATGAAAAAAAATCTTTCTGCGTACTTGGTTTTTGTTCGTGATAGCATTGTACCAAGTCATCAAAATGTGGATGCTATGACTAATGATAGGCTGAATTTTCTTCATGCATTCAACGACTGTTTTGCTGATGCACTGCCAGGTGAATTACCTCCCCAAAGGCCCGAAGATCATCGCATAGATCTTGTGCCAGGTAGTTCTCCACCTAACAAACCCGCATACCGAGTGAGTGCCGCACAACAAGAAGAGATCATGAAGCAGGTAAATGAGCTTTTAGAGAAAGGTTTGGTTCAGCCTAGTTCCTCACCTTATTGCTCTCATGTGCTTCTTGTCTAAAAGAAAGACGGCTCATTCCGCATGTGTGTGGACTATAGAGCTTTAAATAAGCTTACCATCAAGAACAGATTCCCAATTCCGCGTATTGATGACATTTTGGATAAGCTTGATGGTTCGGCTTGTTTCAGCCGTCTTGATTTGAAGAGTGGTTATCACCAAATACCAGTGGTGCCACAAGATGTCCATAAAACAGCATTCAGGACAGCCTTTGGATTATATGAATTTTTGTAATGCCCTTTGGTCTCACCAATGCTCCTGCCACATTTAATCGTATGATGGATAGGATATTCCGACCCCATCGCAAATTTACAGGAGTATTCTTTGATGATATCTTGGTTTTCTCCAAGAATGAGCAGGAACATAGAACTCATTTGGTCACAGTGTTCGAAGAGTTGCGGAAGCATAAACTTTTCATTAATGCCAAGAAAAGTGAGTTCTTCCTTTCAGAGATACATTATCTTGGTCACATTGTATCCAAGGATGGAGTAACAATGGATCCTGCAAAGATAGAGACCATTCGGAATTGGCCAGAATTGCAAAACGTATATCAAGTACGTAGTTTTTTGGGATTATGTTCATATTATAGGCGTTTCATAAGGCATTTTGCTATGATAGCCACTCCTTTACATGATCTCACTAAGAAGAAAACCACTTTCAAATGGACTTCAAAAGAACAGGATGCTTTCTTGCAGCTCAAGCATGCTATCATATGAGGACCTGTATTGATTGTTCCTGACTTGCAAAGATCATTCGTAGTAGAATGTGATGCTTGTGGCGATTGTATAGGGGCTGTCCTAAATCAAGAAGGGCATGCAATTGCACATGAGAGCCGTCGTTTGCATGATACTGAGCTTCATATGGATATCTATGAGAAAGAGCTCTTGGCTGTAATTCATGCTTTAAAGATATGGAAACATTATCTTCTTGGAGCTGAATTTGTAGTCAAGACAGATCATCAAAGCTTGAGATATTTTCTATCTCAAACAAAGCTTTCGGAGAAGCAGATGAGAATGGCAAACTTTCTTTCCATGTTTCATTTTCAGATTGTGCATACTCCAGGAAAGAAAAATGTGGTGGCAGATGCATTATCCAGGAGGCCTTATGTAGCTGCAGTCTCAGTGGCCTCTCATGGAGACTTATCTGCTATGCGAGATTTGTATCATTTGGATGCTGATTTTTGCCATATATGGACTGATTTCATGGCTGGTCATTCACATGCCTCTTATGTTATCAACGAGGGTTATCTTATGAAGGATAATTGCCTATGTGTGGTGAAGGATTTGCGTCCAAAGGTTTTGGAGGAATGTCACACTCCACCTCATGCTGGTCATAGAGGTATCATGCCCACTACACGCATGATTGAGAGAGATTTCTTTTGGCCAAGCATGCGTAAAGACATTGAGGCTTATGTATGTGCATGTATTACTTGCCAAAAGGTGAAATTTGACAAGCAAAAACCTCCAGGTTTGCTTCAGCCATTGCCTATTCCCTCGCAACCTTGGGAAAGTATTACTATGGATTTTATTATGGACTTGCCTAGATCCCAGCATGGGAATGATGCTATTTGGACCATTGTGGACAGGTTTAGCAAGCAAGCTCATTTCTTGCCCGTCAAGAAAACCATTAAAGTTGATCATATGGTAAAGCTTTTTCTTGCTAATATCTTCAAGCATCATGGTATGCCTAAATCCATTGTTGGGGATAGAGATCCCAGGACTACCAACCTCTTTTGGAGGGCTTTACTTGATAACATGGGTACTAAACTTGAGTTTTCATCAACTTATCATCCCCAAACGAATGGCCAAAGTGAAGCTGCAAATTCAGCCGTGTTGGATTTGTTGAAGTGTTATGTGGCAGATCAAAAGACTGCATGGGAGAAGTATCTTCCACTTGTTGAGTTTGCCTACAATAATACGATCCATGCCTCCACGGGAAAGGCCCCGTTTGAGATTATTTATGGCAGAGTGGTTTTGCCACCCATCCTTCGTACAAAGGATGAGATTTTTGCAGCTGATGAATATGTTCGTGACTTGGATGTAGCCTTTGCTCAGGTGCGGACATCCATTGCAAGGTCACAAGATAAGCATAAAATGGCTACTGACAAGCATAGAAGGGACATGCAAGTCAAAGAAGGTGATTGGGTTTTGCTGAAATTTGAGAAGGCTAGGCTTCGGAAGAGGCCAAGACGAGAAGGATCATATCCTAAGCTTTCTCCTCGCTATTATGGACCCTTTAAGGTGATTCAAAAGATCAATGAAGTGTCATACAGGCTTGCTTTACCTAGTCACTGGAAGATTCACAACGCATTTCATGTGAGTCTTTTTCGGAAATATGTGGGGCCAGATCCTGACGAGCCTGTCACAGAAGATCCGCCAGAGATTGATGAGCTTGAGGAGATCCTCCAGCCAGAACAGATTGTCTTTCACAAGGAGAGAAAGCTACCTACAGGAAAGCTTTCCAGGAGATACCTTGTGAAGTTCAAAAATTATTTGCCTATCGATGCAAAGTGGGTAAATGAGGATTATTTTGTTGACTACCCATAGTTGTTGCAAGCATATCTTGAGGCTTTTCAGTTGAGGACAACTCTTTAGAAGCCCGGGGGGATGTCACCAATTGGCCGACCATTTGGTCCATCTCCAGTTTTGTGTCTCGTTCACTTGAGGCCAGGCCGGTGTCTCATGTGAAGGGAGTATTTTTGCTTAACATGGACGGGAGCCAGACTGGTGCCACCCGTGTGTTAGCAGAATGGTGTCGTCTGGACGGGAGCCAAACTGGTGCCACCCGTGTATGACCTCGACTGTGTTCTATCCATGGGATTGTCACGCCATGGAAGGGGACTGTCACTCCATAGGAAGACCAGGATTTGTGTTTTATGTCGTGCCATTCTTGTGCCCGACAGATGTTTTGTACTTGTTCCATGAACGGGAGATATGTCCATGATACTATTTACACATGCATTCATGTTTTGCATGTTTGAAACTATTTTCGCATGACTTGTATCCTTGTGTTTGCCTGCTTGACGTGTCACTTACTGAGCGGGGACGCCTGCCAGTGAGTCGTGAAGTTTGCTGTCTTCTGACGAGTTTTCTTGCGTGTGAACAGGTGGTAAGTGTATTGCACTTGTTGGTTTAATAGTTTTATTTCTAACCTTTCACTTTATAAGGTTATAAGTTCACATTTCATTTAAAAGTGGGCACCCATTAGGGGCACCCACATATGGGCCAAGGTGGGGAGCCACACTTAGTCCCTTAAGTGTGTGGGGGTGGGTGCATGGTCACCTACCCACACCACACCATGAAGCTGGCCGCCCCCATGCAAACGTGGGCTGTGGTCGTGTAACTCCTCTCCAATCTCTACAAAGGAGAGCGACCACCCCACTCGTGGAAGGACAGAACCGGCGATCGTTTCCTCCTCTTCAAGCTGCGCCATCTCCACCACCTCAGCAGACGGCGGCTCCCTCTGTCCAGCAAGCTGCCCTCTACACTGCAAGTGGCGCAGGCTGCAGCCAGGCATTCCCTTTCCTCTCCAGCAGGCGGCTGCCTCCTCTGCATAGCGGCTCTTCCCTTTCCTCTCCAACAGGCGGCTGCCTCCTCTGCATAGCGGCTGCTCCTCCTCCCATACAGGCGGCTGTACCTTCTGCAGGTGCCTGCGCTTGTTCTCCAGCGGGCTGCTCTCTACACTGCAGGCTGCACAGGCTGCAGCCAGGCGATTTCAGCATCATAGCAGGCGGCTGCTGCTCTACGCCTCTTTAGGCTACACCACCTTCTCCTCTTCAGCTGGCGGCTATGCTCCTACAGCCAGGCGTTACCTCTCCAAAGGCGGCTGCTCTCCTCATCCTCCCCTTGCAGGCAGCTATGCCTCCTCCTCCTCCACAGAGCAGGCGGCTGTGCTCCTTTGCAGGCGGTTGCGTCTCCCTTCCATAGGCCGCATCTCCCTTCTTCAGGTGGCTACACCTTCTCCACAGGCAGCTACTCCTCATCCTCCTCGACAGGCTGCTGTGTCTTGGAGTCCACCACTAGTAGCTGCACACAGACACCTCGGGTATTGGTCTTTCATCTGCGAGCTACAAGTAAGTGAATTCAGATTTAAGTAAAGAACTTTGTTGTAAATCTGATAAAGGATTCTCTCTACCGCTAACACCCGTTCGGTGCCGGGTAGTCCAAGCTTTTGGAGAACCACGGTCCAAAGGTGCCGAGATCGAGAGAGCTAGGCGTTAGTACCGGAGCGCCTGTTTGTGCGTGGTCCTGGAACACCAGTGGGGCGCTCTCCGCGGATTCCAGTGAAGGCACAGGACCATAGAGATTGGACCACTCAAGTGGTCGCCCTCCTTCGAACATCTACTTCGAGCCTCTTGTTTGGTACTGTATTCATTTGTACATGGACATCATCTGGTTCATTGAACCCATGGAGCATTGTATTTGTTAAATACTCCCAATAATATATCATATATTGAGGGGGGGGTCGGCCCGTTCCGGCCCCAGTGCTGGTGTCCATCTATTTCATTTCAATTTTCAGTTGTTATTAAGTTGTCCATTTCAAATTGTGATATTAAGTTGTGCTATTACCCTTGTGGGTGTCCAACGGAGTCTATTCCCACTTGACGGGATCGGTTTCAGAGTTCCTCTTCAATCTCTTTCAGAGATACAAGTCAAGTCTGTGGCATTGCTACTCTATCTTCTTTCTTGCCTTGAGGGGAATCTTCTGGATCTGTTGGGGAGTTCTGTTTAATAGAAGGTAGCTTCACTTGACGTACTGAGCTACAATGGGCTAATACTCCTGTGGTGACACCAATGCTTGATCAAATGTGAGGGGTTTAAAACCAAATTCATAATGAAAGTCTCAAGTACTGGTCCACTCACTTTCCCTTGAGACTCCACCTTTCAACACTCATTCTCCAACTTTTGAATGTACCCCAGGAATGACATTGATAAAATTCGAAAGACTTTCCACTACTTCCCTTAACATGTGGCAGCTATAAGCTCTTACTTGCTCACCTGCATCAAGACCACCTGTTCAGCCATGACTCAGGTCGCCCCCTGCCTTCTCCCAATCAAAAAACACACACACATGGCTTGTGCACGGTGCACACCATGTGTACCACACTTTTTACATGATTTTGTATTTAGTGCATGGGTGCCATCACCCCTCTCTCTCTCTCTCTCTCTCTCTCTCTCAACGTAGAGTAAGTCTAGCTGAACAAACAAACCCCTTTCTATCTCCCACCCCCATCCTCGGGGGGGGGAGGGGGGGCGGGGGGGGGGGGGGGGGAAACAAATACAATTAGTGCACTCAAAAGACTCACTTACCAGACAATGCCATAGGCCCCGCGGCCAATGGGACGAATGGGTGGCACATACTTGGCGGAAACTTCAAAGAGGTTGCCAAAGATGTTGTACTGGATATACTGTCCTCCGTGGGTAGGCATGCCCTGAATGTGACCTCCTGCAGGAGCATTTGAAGAGGCATCCATGATGCAGCCCACAAATGAACAGGACAGAAAGCAAGCTCCTGTGTGGTAAGTCGCCACTCAAACCCTGGCCATTTCTGTGATCTCTGCAACCTCACAACCAGAAACCCTAGTCCTGCAAACAAAGGAAAAACCCTAGCGTCTGAAAACCCCTTTCCTCTGCAAACCCTAGCGAACAAAACCGAAGAGCTTTCTTCTCTGCGAATCCCAGTAACAAAGCCCCCTCTGCAACGATGTCGCGTTCAGCTGCGTAAGATCTGATTGCTCCGCTACGGTGAAAGCAGAAATACCCTGGCCCTGGGCTGGCTCGCTGAGTTGAGCTGTAGAACTGGTCAAAACATGTGCGCAAAGCATCTCGGCACACGTGCATTGACTAACTTTTTGGTCCTGCCTTAGGTGGACTCGTGAGATTTAAACTAGTTAATGACCCTGCATTTTGACCTCCTAAAGAAGTATGAGAAAGAGTCAAGTATCGCTCTTGAAGTGCTATATGAAAAAAATTGCCTTTCACATGGAAGGGTGAAAAAAACTGAACCCTACATATGAAGGACATGTAGGTATTAATTTGTTGTTTATTTAGATACATTGGCTTAAATAGACATTAATTTCAAACTTTTTTCCTTTATCAAATGTGTCATATTGAGAGGACAGTTGGATGATTTTTATTTAAACTAGTTAATGACCCATGGATTTCTCGCCATCTCACGCTCAAGTGGGGAAACATGTGGTGCAATTTTTATTTAAACTAGTTAATGACCCATGCATTTCTTCTCCATGTCACGCTCGAGCAAGGAAACACGAGGAGCTTCCATTCATGGTCGAGCCCTATGTGATAGTTCCTAGTAGTATAGTGTGGATAATATTAGCAAAAATAAGCTCTCCTTAAGTGTAGTAAAATACTTAGTAAAATACATTTCAACTTCGCATTACTCATAGCTTCAGCCTTGTGCTACAAGGTTTCACTTTTATTTTAACAAGATTTACAAAAGAAGGAAGAATAAGAAGACTCTCTCTCTCTCTCTCTCTCTCTCTCTCTCTCTCTCTCTCTCTCTCTCTCTCTCTCTCTCTCTCGTAGCTTGTAACTGGCTATATAGGGGTCGATTGAACATGGAGGCCGATCACTGAAGTGCGATTAATGAGGGTGTTAGAAGTTCAGGGGTGATGCGCTCGGATCATAGGCCTGCGAGCAGTTGAGCAAGTGTGGGCAAGTATGCCATTACATAAGCCTGGCATGTGGATGCTTATCCACACTCCTCTAAGGATGGGTCGTGAACAAGAGCCCTCATCTCCTCCCTCATCTTGGTGGTGATGATGGATTCCTATGGGCAATGCAACATTGGTATTAGAGTCGTGTTCGACTCTCATGAATCACTTTGCATGTGACCTTACCCCAAAAAATGAGATAAGATTGCCATGGTTGAATGGTTCCAATCTCATCGTATTTTTTCTTCTTGTGTGTGGATAAGGTTTACACAGAAAACAAAGAAGGAAGCATTTTTGGGGGAGGAAAGCATGTTTTTGTTCTTTTTTCTCTCTCGAATAGACTATGTGTGTGTTCCTTTATGGCCTAAACAAAGACACATAAATTTGCTGGAGTTTGTGTGTGTGTATTACATACGAGTTTACTAGCTCTAGTCGCCAAGGAAGAAAGATGAAGACAGAGCCCTACACACAGCTGCAAGTCCATAGGGCAGTAGTGCGAACGCTGTGGAGAGGCCAACCAACACACATCGACGGAGAGATCGAGGGTGTGGCCAACTCGAACACGAAAATCTCTCTCTATCTTATAAAGGCCATGATCCACCCGAGTTCAAGTCCCACCATTGGTCGTGTATGCCCTCGTGTTGCAATCTACTGACGTTAACACCTCTGAGGCTATTGCAGTGCACAAGATAGCATGTAACACCCATGAGCTATGTTACATGAGCTAGCCAATAACACAAGGCCAAGGGGGCGACCATGCAAGTTTGCACACAACGGCGTGGAAGTACATGCCATCAGACCGTCACAACAACATAGCACCGGAGAAGTGCACAAGCCCGGCAAGTGGTCAATAGCCGCCACCCACCACATCGGTGAGACAAGCGACAAGGTCGCATAGCGACCGGCGAGACAGGTGACAAGGTCGCACGGCGGCAGCAGCAGCAGCCGCCGCCAATGGTATCCGGCAAGAGGCCATGTTTGTATGCTCCATCTCTTACAGTAAAGACTTCATTGTGTGTGTGTGCGCGCGCAAGCGGTGGGCGTGCCTCCATCTTTTGCATTGCCTGCAGAATCTCAGAGTGAAGAAGAAGACCACGGTTATTTTCAATGTTATTATTTTTTAAACCAAGACAGTGGTATCCACTTGTGTTATTTTCCATTCTCTTACCCCGTGTGTGCGTGCCTACGGGCATCCGGGGGATATGAGTGAGCTCGAAGTGATTTCGGCAATGTTCGGAGCACCATTAGCTTCGAGTTTCCATCGACGATGGTGCAGCGTACTATCAGCTTTGAGCTTCCATCGCCAGCACACTTTGTCGGGTAGTCGGTTCCATTTGTGCATTTAAATTTGCATAGTTTGTGTAAATTTTATTTATTTAAAAAAAAAGGCTTCGAGTGAGGGTAGTGTACCTGTCTCAAGGAGTTCAAGGGGTATCTCTCCACCTATTCCGGCCTTAGAGCTTGCCTACATGCGGCAAGCTATCCTTGCACTCTAAACGGATGGCCTCTGTCCACATCATGACTTGGCGCGCTAGTGGTTTAGGAGGCACATCCCTGACCCCATCCTTGTCCGTAAATGACCCCATGGTTCCGTCCGTAGAGAGACTCAATACAACCCACTAATAGTTAAGTAGTCCTAGAGACTGGCAATACACTGTCGGACCTGGGCACAAATGATAACCTCCTTAATGAGGACGAGTTCAACAACGTAGATCCCGATGCTTGATTCAAGCTTGACATCTTGGAGTAGGTCTCTCATGAGTCCATTTTGCAGCTATTTGCAAGAACCCAAACCTTAGAACAAAATCAAAATGAAATTTTGATCATCCTTAAGAGTTTAAACCATCTTCACTAACAATTAGAGCGCTATGGTAGTGTTGCGAGGACTCCATTTTTTCATACACTCACACAAAAGCACATTGAGGTGCACTATCATTATGTCAAGGAGAGATGCTCTACAAGGAAAATCAGCATGACTTATGTTCTAACACATGACAACTTGATAGATTTATTTGTGAAGGCTCTCTCACGAGAGAAGTTTGAAGCTTTTCACAAAGCTTTAAACTTACTTCTCTTTGGGGACTAGTCTGGACTCCCTATCACAGTCCAAAGAGCTTGGCACATCTCCGTACTTCTAGTGTCAGCTCACCCCATGTTGACATCATCACTCCAAGGGGAGATTTGTAGCCATATCTGGTAGTGATGTGTTCAACACACTAGGACCAGTCATCATGACACTTTTTCCCTTTTTAGGAGGTTTTTTCCCTTTTTAGGAGGTTTTTTCCCTCGTGCTAGTATAAACCCATCTTGGGATATACTTATCATCTTTGTATAGCACACATTCATTATCTATCTATCATCTCATTGTTTTCTCCCTTGAGCTTTTGTGCGTGCGCGTGCATTCATGCAACCCTATTTCCTAACAACTTGGCTCTATGAGAGAGGGTCTTATCCTAGGATGGCCATATACTCCATTTCCTCCCTTAAAGGTCTAATTAGTGCCAGAATGGCATCGAAGTTTCTCCTTACTTCTTGGGTTATGTGAGTTATGAACCTGGTCTGTATTAATTTTTACAATTGGCTAGGGAGGCATTATTATGGTCATGTGCCTAGGTTCCATTCTAAGAGGTACCTAGGTATAGGGTGGTCCCACATATCCATAGGCTGGCACCCTAAAAGATGTTTCTCTTGGTTGTTCAGAGGGTACAAAACCCGAGTAAGTCATAAACTGATGCTCCGAGAGCTGTTGGTACACTTGAGGCCCTATATTTGTGGCTCTTAATAGCGGTACCTCATCCTATACAATTGGCACTATATTGGTTCAACTGGGGTTACTGATTTAGTTTCTTTTAGGCTCTTGCCTAATGGTTCTCATCTGTGTGGAAGCTAAGTGTTCCTCCCATATCAAGTCTAACATGGAGGGAAGCCTAACTTTGTCTTTGAGTCTGTGGGTCATTTCCCTTGTGGAATAGAAAGAAAATTCTCCTCTCATTGTTGTACTTCCTGGTCTTGAGATGATTTCCTCAAGAGAGATCCTCACTTCACTTGGCCTTAAAGTCCTATGTTCTAGGTCTGTATTGGATGGAAAAGCTTCCCCTTGCCTAGACCTTTCCATCCTTCTCACTTCCTTGCCTGCTCTTAGGATAAATGTGTTACCGTCCTCATCTGTGTACATCGTTTGGTCATTGGTAGGATGACAACACCTACTGACTAGGGGTGCCTTTGAAAACTTGTGGTTCCCCTCTACATCCCTATGTGTCATGGTGATTGTAAAGAGGGCATCGTTGTACTAGCCTATATCGCCTTGATTGACTTGAAGTCTCCTAAGGAAGAATCTGTCTATCACGTTTAGAGGTTGAGTCAAACCTAGCTCCGTGCGAGCTCTTGAACTCTCGAGGATTCTATGAGATCATTGTGCCCTTTTTGCGTGCTAAAAACGATCTCACATTGAAGGATTCTAGCATTGGGATATATATATATTTCCCATTGGGTCTACATAGAATTGTGTTTGTCATGCAAAGTGATGACAACTTTTGGGTTTTCTAAGGTCTCTAGTTCATGCCCTAGCATCGTCGTGGGGATGTGATCATCGCTCTAAGAGAACCCGGTTCTAGTCAATATAGATTGAAACGTTCATAGTTTCAAGGTAACCTAGGTTTCACTTTCCATTCGCGTGTGAACATAGGTTTCACTTTCCATTCGAGTGTGAACTTATTCCCCAGCATTTTCGTTAATGGCTCTTCTCTCTTAAGTTTGGTGATGAGCTATTGAGCTTATCGCTCTCCCATTTGGTGATGAGCTATTGAGCTTTTTTAGCCCTTCTGATGATTCACCGATGAATAGTTGATGCTCACTAGGCTTTATTTCCACTTGTAAAAGCTCTACACTAGGCTTTATTTCCACTTGTAAAAGCTCTCTAAGGTTTATACCCCACAATCTTGTCTCTTCCTCCATTGTGAAGAAATCTTGGTGTGCTTCTGAGCTATTGTTTGGCATAACTAGGGGGGTCAACTCCACATGTGGTCCAGTACCACTCCCTAATATCGAAGCGGGAGAGACGAAATCTTGTATTCGAAGAGATCAGGTTGTTAGAATATGAGTAGGCAATGATTCAACTTGATCGCAAATGTATAAGCACTTGATTCATTGCTACAATCACTTAGCAAAGATTCTTTTTATGGGGATTTTATTATTTTTATGGTTTTTATGATCTTATATATATATATATATATATATATATATATATACCTAGATGAATCCAGGAACACGCCCAAACTCACCTTTTAGGAACATGTATGTTATATACTCATGGTAGTCAACCCATAAGAATATATAACTATCAACTCCATTATGCATGGTATGGACTAGATACTATGACATCCCCACTAACATCATCAGTGCCCAATAGTGGGTGTAGAACTCTGTATCAAGATATGCTCTCACACACACACACACTCCACACACACACACACACACACACACACACACATACATAAGAGCATATAATGTTTTTATATTTTTAAGCCTTTTTTATAGAAAAAATAATAAACCTACATTTAACAAAAGAACATGTAAGGTGCATATAAACAATGCAAGTATTGATTTTTACCTTTTCTTATTTTTCTACTCTCTACAAATCCAGTTAGATTGCTAATCTAATATTTTCAGTTTAATGATCTCAATATCTAATGAGCGATCTCGATCATAGAGGATTTGAATATATTGAATGATTTGAACAGGCTCTGATATGGAAATCTAGCAATCTAAATTTCTAACGATCCAAGGATTGGATCAACGATTGGAGTAAGGAGATAATAATCTGAACTGTAGACGATCTAGTAATAAGATCGGACGATCAGGAATATACCATGATCTGAGCAAGGACAATAATCTAAATTGTAGATGATCTAGGGATAGTGTTAAGGAAACCCTACCCTAACATGTTGTAGGAAGTTGCCTATCCATCGAGCTCGAGCTAGGCTCAAGAGCTCCACCGTCGTCGCTCGTCACCGCCGTCCTCCCGCACTCGTCACACCGAGGTGGTTGCTATAATCCAACGGGTGATTCAAGCTCTCTCATGAAGATCGTGTGGGATCTCCATGGAAGAGGATCGCGTTGGTAGCCTAATCACGAGAGAGAGAGAGAGAGAGAGAGAGAGAGAGAGAGAGAGAGAGAGAGAGAGAGAGAGAGAGAGAGAGAGAGGGAACAAGTGATTAATCACTTCCAAACCCAAACCCTAATCACACCACACATGCTAGATTAGAGTTACAAGAGAGAGAACACTCCACTTCTATTGCACAAATGGGAGAATGAGTTACAAACAAGAGAAATTAGCTTTTATAGTTCCAAGCATTTTCCCACTAGGCCGCTCGGGAGTAAGTGACCTGGGGTGCCCAAAACATAGTTACAAGGCTTTTCTCTATGGTTTGTCCAATTGACCGAGATCCTTTTGTCTGTCCTTCGAAGCTCAATACATGCGAGCGTCTTTAGGGCTTTTCTCTCATCAAATGCTAGGATTTAAAATATATAGTGTCGACGCCCATTACGTAAGTGTGCGGACATGGTTGTCGTAGGAATGTGTTAACTAACATGTGGTTAACATACTCCCCTTCCTAAAGTTAATCGTGTCCTTGTGATCAGGGAGGGGTTGTCGAGCCGCGCGGGGAAGTGTCGCACTTGGTTGGTTCTCATGTCTCTCTGGAAATGAGAGGGGGTTGGGGAGTTAGTAACAGGGAGTACTGGCGATTAAGTATCCAACTAGTCTGATGGGCTCTTATGAGTTTGCTTTTTTGTATGTGCCCAATACTACTCTTTATTTTGTTTTAAGTGTTTTTCTCTATTTTTTTGTCACCTTTGTGGCGAGACATCCTCATTAGAGGAGTCAAATTACTTGAATGAGTAGACTAGCACAGAATACTTAATGACCAGTATCCAAGTGGGAACTGGTATTATTAAGGAGAGGTTAGTAAAATAATAGGGTTAGTAAGCAAGTGGCAAGGGGGGAATTCCGGAGGGACAAAGAGGCAACACACATAGAGACTGCTTGCGCTCTGAGATGTTGTATATTGATGGCAATGTACATGAAGCTCTAGCATCTTTGTCAAGACACCGTGATGGGTATCTTGGCTCCCGTGGAGGTATCAGTTTGCGGTGTGCTTGCTGTTTCTTTTTGTGCTTTGCCTTCTTCTGTCATTGGAGCCTAGGATCCTTTATTGATAGGAGTGGTAGTTGATAGCGAGGATCGAGATATGTGGAGCCAAAGAAGAAGTTAAGGGTAGGATTGATTACGCATGAAGCATAGTTATTTGGGTGAAGTGGGGGTGATTAAGACAATTTAGGCGATGGGTTGTACCATTGACCAGGCTTGTGCCACCTACCATGGTCCACCATCCAGAGATGTACCTGGATGGTTGTCGATGATGAAGTTTTGTGCGATGTGTGTGCATAAAATAGAGCCCAGTGAGAGTTACAGGTGTTGTGCATGGGGGCGAGGGCAAAAGGTGTGCCCGTGGTCCTAATCGCCTAGGGACTCTTTTTTTTTAAATGTGTTTATTGGTCAGTACCCCTAAAGAGTGTTTTGTACTGAGTGGCCCATTTGGCAAGATGTGTGAGCTTACCTTTGAGTTTATCTTTGAGTGGTTGGATAAGCTTAGCAATTTGTAGCACTTTCCCTTGGTTTAGTGATGAAGTCGAGGGGCGAGGTGGAGCTTCGTGGACGAGGCTCCATTGGGGAAAAGGGGTAGGCAATTTGAGCTTTTGAGTGCCCATGGGTTGGGTGTGGGAAAGTCCGTAGGATTTTGTCGCGGAGGAGACTTACCTACCTGTTAGTCGCCAAATGATCTTTGTCGATTGGATAGGTACTGGCCTAGTGGGTGTGGTGTGGGCGAACTGATGAGGGGTATGCTTTGGGAGCCAAATGATAGAATTGCTATCATGGAAGTCTTGGGCTTCTAAGAGACATTTGGGCACCCAACGTTGCCGAGTGATAAAGGTCTCTAGTTGTCGACGCTTTTGACTTTTTTTTATCGATGAGGCTTTGAGCTACGATGTGGTTGTCAATGCGGAGAATAGGACTTTGATTGTGGCTTTGGGAGTCATAGGTGTGTGTTGTCTTCATGGAAGCCTTGAGCATTGAGCATGTTGGTAGGCACCCAATGTTGTTGGCTTCGCTGTGCTTGGGGTTGCCTAACCGGCAACCGTGGGGCCTTTTGTAGCAGCTTGTTGTTGTGGTGGAGGAGCACATGTAGAGTTCTTGGGTAGCCAAAGGCGAGTGTTGCCTTCATAGTAGCCTTATGCTCGTAAACAGGCAGTCAGGGAGACGAGCCAACGTTGAAGCTTTGACTTAGAGTTAGTTTTTGTTGACTTAATTGGTTTCTTGCAATTGGGTTTCAGAGATGGCCATTTGGGGATCCAGAGTTCTGTGTAGCCATCATAGAAGCCGTGAGCTGCACCCACCATTAATTGTCATGATAAAGGTACGAGGTTGGGGTGCTTACTGTGTGGGTGGTCAAGAATGTAGAGTTTAGGGGAATTGTCGATGATAAAGCTTGATTATCCTTATTAGAGGTCAAGTCAACAAGGGGCTCGACCGATCAGCATTGGTGAGGCACGTGGCGTGGGAAGGGGGTGAGGGTGTGTGTATGTTTTCCTCTTGGGGACACAAGAGGACAGTGGCCTGTTTGTTAATTTCCATGGTGGCCACTTCTTCACGCCTATTGATTTGATAGTGAGTGGAATCAATCCACTCTTTTCCAATGATAATCCGGTCTTAGAGTTCTCGTGCATCTATAACATTAAATCTACACTCCAACTGGTTATTTTCAATAAAAAATTTAGGAATGAAATACCCAACACTCATTAGATGCATTTCGTGTGATATTTAAATGTAAGTGTCTTCTTTTATTAGTGTGGGTTTTCCAAGAGCTTTCCATGCCTCCAAGAATATGAGATTGGTGTGGACCATAGAATATATGTGGGCTTGCCACCATTGTAGACCATTCTCGGTCGAGAGTCCAATCCATATTCTTGGTGGGTGGAGTTTTGGTGGTGGTTCAGTGGCAGTGGAAGATTTACTAGTTATTATGGGGGGCGTGAGAATACCCTTTGTGTAAGCAGTTGGTGGGGGCAAAGGATCAGATTCGAGGCGCTCCCCATCCCAGAGGATCATTGTTACCTTGCCCTGGTGGGAAAGCTTAAGGGTAGCTATGTTGTCAGTGGAGTTGATTGTACTTTTAGCGTTTTGGACCCAACTTCCTCCAAGGATGGCTGCTTCTTTTATCTCATATGTGGAAAACACATAGAACTTAGCCAATGGGTTGTATACAGTATGTACAGCTTGCGTAAAGGACACAAGGCTTTGTATGCGTTGTCCACCCAGCAATTAAACTTTGGCATGGGCAGTTTTAAGAGATGGTTTTCCCAAAGAGACCCATGTTTCCCATGGCAAAAGATTGTGGCTAGTTGTGGGTGATAGCAAGGCACGTTTTGTTGCATATTTGTGCCAAAGGGAAAATCTATCCAAACCCTAAGGGTGGTTGTTTCAGCATGAACTATGTGCCGAGTTTGCGACTAGCAGGGTGTCAAGTGTAGCAAGGATTTTAAGCCAATCATGTTCGACTTCGTCACTCACTATTGATAGAAGCGGTCGACCGTGCATAGCACCCGTGCATCATCAAGGGCTTGATGATAAGCATCGTAAACAAGGAGATCATTGCTCTGGGAGGTGGTCACAGAGTCTTCAGCAAAGGGAGATTTGGCCATGGGATGGGAGTGCCATGTATATAAATTGACGTTAGCGTTTGAGACCCTTTGCGGAGGTAGACATGATGCGTGTCCCAATCATGGATCAATTGTGTTTGTCGCATGAAGGGTCTACCCAAGATGCTGTCATAGGCGGCATTACGAAAGTCCATGACCGCAAATGTGAGGTGAAATGTCATGTCACAGACTTTTACCTTGAGGTTATGCACTATGCCCAGGGGTTTTGTAGATTTCCCGTCCGCAAGCTTGATCACCAATGTGCTGGGATCAAGGTGTGATTGGCCCCAATTTTCCCAGCATGTTTGTGTGAGGATGCTTACGCGCCAGCACGCCATCCAGGATTTCTTTGACCACATGTCTGTTATAGGAAATGGGGAAGGCTGCATTTGTGTCATCACCTTCAAAGTAGTGTCCCAGCGCATTTAAGCAAATGGTTGGTGCACCTTTGGGTTGCAGGTTGTGGTGATGTAGTAGTTCAGGATGGTTGGGACTCAGATTCATCCGAGGAATCCGAGGTAGCACCCTCCTCCATAGAAGCCTGTAGTTTGCATAAATTTGGACTACCTTTTAACAAGGTTCTAATGGGCATTTAGATTTAGGAGGAAAGGAAGGCAGAGAGGCCGGCTAGGTCGCGTTGATGAGTAGGAGTTTCCTAAGGTGTGGGACCTTGATCATAAAGTGGACAAGTAATAGAATATGGAAGTTCAATTTGGTTCTTATTTGGCGGGTGTAGAGGTCGAGATTCGGTTGATGTAGGGGGAGAAAATACCTCAGCAAATTTGGTGTGCGGACCTCGTGAGTCGCTGTCGGACTCTGTGTCACTGTTTGCATCGAGTTGTTCGATGTGAACGTGGGATTTGGGCTTGGTCATTTGTAGAATAGGCACTGGAGGATGAGGAGGCGCATGAGGGGCAAAATCATCGTTTGTCACAACATCATGTTGGCGAATGGATCTTCCTCAACCTAGAGTGGTTGTGGAGACTCCTGCCTTACCTGGTGAAGTGTAGGTTCAATGGGGGACATCGCGCACTTCGGCACTAGGCAAAGGTTATAAAAATGGATAGCGGCTCTAGTTGAGCATGGTATTGCTCTACCAGTGCTTGGGCCTCCTGAAGACATTGCTTCTCAAGGATGGCATTGGGATATGTGGAGCCGTTTTTCCCATTTGGTGAGTTTTTGGTGGGCTGCATGGGGGAGTGGCAGTTCGCTAGCACGATCATCACTCCCGGAGGAGGAGGATGTGGTATTTGTTGAGCCAATGTGGATGTTAACCCGATCTTCTCTGTGGCTAATGTGCTTAGAGCGTTGTTTCTTTTGGGATGTTGTCTTCTTTAGCTTGGCCTAGAATCGTGTGACGACATTCAATGGGATAGTCGAAATCTTCCCTTGTTGAATGCTCAACACGTTGAGGGATGGCATGCCTTCGACTAACGAGTGAGAAACTGATTGCAAAGGACAATCTTTGAAGTAATGATCAATTCCACAGCCATGAAATTGTGGTTCCACAGCCACTCTATGGGGTCATTGGCAAAGAAAACACAGAAGAGGTGGTTTCCCTGCGGGTGCACCTATAGTGTACACAAGTGGTTTAGGGTCCATGTGAGGCATCAGCAAATGGAGATGAGGTGTTAGGGGTGCCTCAGGGATGGCGGAGCGCATGGACCCTACAAGTTTAGCAATGGACTTGGTTGGGATCTTTCCATGAGGAATAGGGCGTGCTTGGAGAGGCAACGATTGGAATGGAAAGATTGATACCAGAGAAGGTCATGGTGGCGCTATGTGTGAGTAGTTAGTTTGGGGTGGTGCCACCAGTAAAGCTTGGGGCCCAGGAGGAGAGGAAGGTAATGTTACAAATGAGCTTTGGGTTGTTCATTGGCGCGGTGGCCAATTACATGGAATAGCTTTCTCACATGTTATCATCGAGAAAGATCACCCATTTGTTGCAAGCATGATCAAAGGTGGAGGGGTCCTTGACCAACATGTGGTTGTGGAGTCTTGGATTGTGCAACGCCAAGAGGAAACGGTCCATTAAGTGCTTGTCAATCAATTTTTCCCTCTTTTTCCAATGGTGAATCAAGGTACTTAATGTGTGCGATGTAGTCTCGTAATGTTTCCTCGAGTTTTTGTTCCAATTGGAACAATTGGATGATGGGGCTCCATTTGGGCCCGTAGGGCACAAAGCCAAGAATGAAGGCCTCTCTCAGTGCTTTGAAAGCACCTTTGTGCCGAGGGTCCAAGGATTAAAACTATTGCACGGCCTTGCCTTCAAGGCAAAGTCCAAGGAGATGGACTTTGGTTGCTTCATCGAAAATTTCAAATGCTTGATAGATTTGGTTAAAGACCTCGATGTGGTATACGAGGTCTCTAACTCCATGTAGTTTCAGTAGAAGTTTGAAAATTTTTGCCCACATAGGTTTTGTATGTGATGTTTGTAGATGCAAGTGTATGTGATGTTTGTAGATGCAAATGTTGTGACATTTCCCTTCCTACAGCTTGTGCTAAGCTCGGAATGTTAAGTTGTGGCGTAAGGGGAGGTGGGTGCAAGGGTGGGGGGTGGGAATAGATCAGTGGTAGATAGAGAAGAAGGTACGTGAGTGTGCTCGAGGCGTCTATCTACGTTGCGGTGCATGTATGGAGGGGCCCCACTAGATGAGGGCTCTTCAAAAATCATTTCACCCTCACAGCCAAACATGTGTGCGTGACGACCACATGTGAATGTGCAATTGGGGTCGCGGTGCCGTTAAATAATGGAATGGGGGCTGCAACCATAATCGAAAGGTGTCCATGGTGTATGGGGAAGCTTAGAAAAGCTTTAATGGTGTGTGGGCCCGAAATATGAGTTTTAGCTCACTTTTGCCTTGCGCGTGAACGCACTCTTAAGGTTAAAAGTGGTTTTTGAGGCGTTTTATGCGTGTAAAAACGACCCTAGTGAGTCGGGGAGGTAGACCAAAAGCACCTCTAAAGATTTGAAAATTTGAAATTTTTTTTTCAAGAATGGTACGACCGTACACTTAGGATGGTATGCCTGTGGCCCAAAAAAAAAAGTTTATTTTTTTCGAGAATGGTACGACCGTACGCTCATGTTGGTACACCCATACGCTTAGGTTAATATGGTCGTACGCTTAGGTTGGTATGGGCGTACGCTTAGGATGGCATGCCCGTGGGTAAGTTTTTTTGTTCAATTTTTTATTTTTTTTTTCGAGAATGGTACGGCCTTACACTTAGGATAGTACGCCCGTGGCTAAGGTTGGTACAGGCGTACGCTTAGAATGGTACGCCCGTGGTAATATTTTTTGAGTTTCGTATTACGATCGTACGCTTAGAAGTGTACGCCTGTGGGGCTTTAGGTGTGAACGACCATGGCAAGTTGAAATTTGGATTTGAAATTTGAATTTGGATTTTGAAATTTGAATTTGAATTTTAAATTTGGAGGGAAGTGAGTGGGAGACAACTATGACTCCTTTATTAATGCTAGGTAGGTGGAAAAGGGCTAAAGTTAGAGGCTACCTCTAAATTAGTGGATTTCTACTAAGAGGCACTCTAACTTACCTAATGATCTTCTTAATCTCATTGTTAATCACTCCTTAACCCTCTTCTTTGCCCTCTAATTACTCTTAACTGGTGAAGAGTTTAAGCATGGAGATTTGATCAGTGAATTAGCAATGTTTAGGCTAATCCAAAGATGTGATTATCCCTCACTAATTAGGTCTCTAATTAATCCACTCAAAAGAGAGAAAATTAACAAAAGAGACCAAATTAGTACTAATTCTTGCTAATTAAGGCTTAATTGGAGTGGACTAAATATAGATTTAGGTCAAAACAAGTGTTTAGACCTATTACAAGCAATTAGGCTCAATTTTTTGATTTTTTACTCTTTAAGTCTACTAATTAGTAGATCAATGATAATTAGTGAAAATTAAAGAAGAGTTTATGGTTTTTTGGATTTTTTGATGGATTAGTGTTATATTTAACAATGCTAACCTACCTATGCAAAGGAATTAAGCAAAAGAAACAAGATTAAGCTAAAAGTTAAGAAAGGCTCTCTAATCACCCAAATCTCAAGTTTTTTCACTCAAACAACTAGTAATCCTACTCTAAGCACAAATATATCCATGAATCACAACAAAAACATTAACAAAAACCATATAAAACATCAAAATAAATCAAAAAATAAAAAAACCACATGCCAAAAAGCTTACCTAGCATCGGGCTATGGTGGCTCCATGAATCAAACATGGTGTAGACAAGTAGTGGATTGGGGCTTCCCGACAGTGGCACCAAAGATGTTAAAGAAACCCCACCCTAACATGTCGTGGGAAGTTGCCTATCTATTGAGCTCGAGCTTGGCTCAAGAGCTCCACCATACCCGCTTGTCTCACCATCGTCCTCTCGCACTCATTGTTACACCAAGGTAGTTGCTCTAATCCAACGGGTAATACAAGCTCTCTCGCGAAGATCGTGTTGGGATCTCCGCGGAAGAGGATCACTTTGGTATCCTAATCACTCAAGCAAGAGAGAGAGAGAGAGAGAGAGAGAGAGAGAGGAAAAGAGCATGAGGAAACAAGTGATTAGCACTAAGCACTTCCAAACCCTAATCCTAAGCACACTACTGTTAGAAGTCATCTCTTGTCTTAATCAGACACCAGGGCCTCTGTCGTGGGTGTGCCCGCCCTGTATAGGTGTTTCATCATTTTTCCTCACTCCTCGTATTTTTTCCCCATTTTTCCTTGGTGTGGGTGGAAGCCACATGCTGGCAGGAGCCTCTGATGCTGGCCGACTGCACTCATGTGTTCCTGAAGACTGCCGACTTGATCAGAGGAGGTCGTGGTGTTTTTCTGCTGTGGCCGACTGGCTTTGCCCAGTCGTGGAGGGCTGGTGGCACTTCATGCGCTAGCCGACTGCATCCATGGGGCCATATAAATAGGCCCCATGATCCCCACTTTGTACTCATTTAGTTTTTCTTGGGATCTTGTGTATAGAGAAGAGTTTACACGCCTATCTCTCAGTCTTTCTTGTGCTGTCTATTTTCTGCACTCTACTTGCTCTTGTGGTCTCAAGTTTGGTTATCATTTCCGCTGCGTATTTTGACAACTACGCATGCTAGATTAGAGTTGCAAGAGAGAGGGAGAGAGAGAACACTCCCCTTCTATTGCACAAATGGGAGAATGAGTTGCAAACAATAGGGCACCCAAAATATAGTTACAAGGCTTTTCTCTATAGTTTGGCCAATGGACTAAGATCATCTTGTCTGTCCGTCAAAACTCAATACTTGGGAGCGTCTTTAGGGCGTTTCTCTCATCAAATGATGGGATTTACAATATATAGTGCCGGCACCCATTACATAAGTGTGTAGACATAGTTGTCATAGAAATGTGTTAACCAACATGTGGTTAATAGATAGGATCGATAATATACAACGATCTGACTTTGGAATCGCACGATCTAAAGGGTGAAGACCATGATCTTACTTTGGAATCACATGATCTGAAAGGTGACAATCTAAGACCTTAGAGTAGGTCTACCACCTAAGATGGCGGGACGCCATCCGAAAAATCATCAGGAAAAACATCCCGATACTCTTCTAATAAAGAATTTCAAGTGTCTATGTACTTACCATTTTTAGTGTCTCGTATTCAGCCTTAGATTTTTTCAAGTTTTGCTCACATGTGCAGATAAAACAGGATTCATAAAATAGGGGTCTCATCCAAGGCCATTTAAATTTATTGTTTCATCTACTAAAACATTATTCACTTCTTCGTATGAACTTGCCAAGAGTATTTACCATCCTTCTTGGCATCCCGAACTACCTATAGCTTTAGCAAGCCACTTTGCTATGCCTCGCCTCAAAGTAGTGAAAGCACAGATTTTCTTTATTTGCATTCTCATACTGCTATTGCTTTTGGATTTTCGTAGGGTTTTTCTCTCTAATTTTTTGTTGTTTTTTAGACCAACGTCCCCCTTGCTCACCTTGACCATGTCCCTTGTCACCATGAAAATATTTTCTTTTAAATTTTATACCTCCACTCTTGTCTATCATTTGCCTAGGACTAGATTTTGACCTCCAAGATATATCATCGAATATCTAAGCATATTTTACTACCTCGTCAAAATCCTTAGACTCCTTAGGCTGTACATAACTCTTGTAATCTCGATCAAGACCTCTCACATGAACCCACAAAGAGTTTGGAACACATCGATTTTCTTTAACTTTAGCACTATATCTGAAACTTATTAATTGGTAAAAACTCTTTGTGGAATGTTGTCTTGAACTCTACCCAAGTATGAGGCATCAAGTGCTATCGGCCACACCCATCCACCATTTATATGCTTTGTCCATCAAGGACAAGCTTGCCTTGATGGGCCTCATATCCTCTAGCATATGGCTGAGGTTATGTAAGTCTGACCACTTCTATAAGAAAATGTTGACTGTGTCTTTGTTGCGTTCCTTTTTCTCTCCCCCAAAGCTCGGTGCTTTGATATCCTTGAAGATCCCAGGAGATGCTATGGATTGCTTTGCACACTCTACGGACTTCTTGGTACACTCTACGGACTGCCGCCCTATGGAAGTCACAACCTCCTACTGAGAAGAAGTAAAACGGATTAGGACTTGCCAATATCCAAATCAGCCCCAATAAGGTGCTTGAGCCAAACACACTCAATTGTAACTGTAAACGCTGCCTTATACTAAGCTTCACAGCTAAAAGTGGTCACAGTGGGTTGCTTCTTGGATGAGCCATGATGATATACATGAATCACCAAGGTGAAAACAAAAACCACTCGTGTGTCAAAACATCCAGCCCAGTCTGAGTTTGTAAATGCATGCAATTGTGATTTACCCCCCTTGGGGATAAAATAGCCCAAAGTGATTAGTACCCTTCAAGTAATAGAACACCTGTTTGACAAACTGTCAATGCTTTGTGCTTGGGCTATGCATAAATTTGCTCAAAATTGAGACCAAATACTGAATGTCAAGCCTGGTGTTAAACAAAAAGATAAGGCATCCGACAACTTCTTAATACAAGCCAGCATCAAAAGAGTCACCTCATCTTCAAGACTTAGTCATAAACCCAACTCCATAGGTGTAGCTCATAAGTTTATAGTCTTTAAGATTGAACCTCTTCAACAATGCATCTATGAATTTCCTCTATAGTAAAATAATGCCATCATTACACTGCCAAAACTCAAGATCTGACATCTCAAAAGACTTCCCTAAATTAGCTACTATAAAAGCGGAAAGATGATCATCATTAGGGCTTGTGAGCAGCATGCCATCAACATATAATACGATGACCAATAAAATATCCTTAGTCCTCTTAATATAGAGGGTACTGTCAGTTGGTGGGCTGTTGCAAAAACCCTGTGCAACCAAGTATGCATGTATCTTTTCGTACCATGCTCTAGGAGCCTGCGTAAGACCATATAAAGCTTTCTTTAATCTGCATACTTTTGATTCCTAACTTTTCTGAACAAAAACATGAGGTTGAGATACATAGATCTCCTCATGCAAATCTCCATTCAAGAAAGTAGTTTTGATATCCAGTTAACTTACATTCTAACCTTTATACATTGTGCTAATGTAATGATACTTCGCATAGTAGTCATACGACATGTGAGTGTAAAGGTTTCACCATAGTCAATGCCTTTCTCTTACGTATAGCCCTTTACAACAAGTCTAGCTTTGTATCGCTCAACACTGCCATCTGCTCTACGTTTGAGCTTGTAAACCCATTTCAAACCAATGGCCTTCTTGCTTTTCCCAAGTGACAGAGAGCTACACTTGGGTCACACCCACAGAAGAATTTTGTCTCCTTCCTTGAAGATCCTTTCAGACCTCCTTGTGTCGGCATAATGCTTTTGTCGATCATGAGCAGCTTTAATATCTTTCTGGATAGCCATGATCTGTTCTTCCATCTCCTCAAGCATTTTTCTAGAGGCTTCGACTCTTAAGATTGGATTAGAGAAATTTAGAGGAGATAAGCATTCTTGCCCATAGAGTGCTTTAAATGGTGACAACCTTATGCTCTGGTGGAAAGATGTATTATAGGCAAATTCTACTAGAGAAAGGTATGGAATCCATCTTCTTGGCTCCCGTCCACAATAGGCTCTGAGAATGTCTTCAATTACTTGGTTGAGTCTCTCAATCTGGCCATCGGTCTCTAGATTAAGCTGTACTAAAGCAAAGTTGAGTACCCAAGGCCTGAAATAAGGACTGCCAAAACTTTGAAGTGAAGTCAGAATCTCGGTCATTGACTATCCTCTTTGGTAGGCCATGAAGCTTGAAGACCTCCTTGATGAATAATCAGGCAACATCAGAAGCTTTGAAGGTTTTCTTTGTCGGTATAAGATGAGCTACTTTGGTGAGAAAGTCCACCACCACAAAAATGGAATCATATCCTCCTTGTAAAGTGGGGAGACTTGCGACAAAATCCATACTAATGCATTCCCACTTCATTTGGGGATTATCTAAGGGTTGAAGCTTTCCAGGCATCTTGACTCTTTCAGCTTTGATCCTTTGACATGAGAGACATTGCTTTAAGTATCGAAGGATATCATTTTTCAAGCGTGCCCAATGATAGCTCCTCCTTAGAGCATTCAAGGTCTTTGCATAGCCTGGGTGCCCTAAATGGGGCTATTATGAGCTTCATGTGGAGGATTAGCTTCTTTAGGGGGCAGGATCCTTTAAGAATACATAGCCTGTGTGATTGAAGTAGAGGCACCCATCATGGGTGAAGCAACCCTTGATTAGATTTTTCTCTTTCTCTGAAGTTCTCCCTTCTTCAACTAATTTCACCATCCTTTGGTAATCATGATCATGAAATGAGACTTCTTTCACCTTGATGAATAGCGGATAATTTAGCGTCAAAATTGCACTCAAGAAAGATTTGTGGCTAAGTGCATTTGCTACCACATTATCCTATGCCGAAGTCATATTCTTGTAGGATTTCAACCCATCTTTTATGCCTCATATTGAGGTTAGGCTAGGTGAAGATCCACTTTAGACTTTTACGGTTCGTTTATCAAGCTAGAATTTGTGCCCTAAGAGGTAATGTCTCCATAATTTAAGGCAATGAACAACTGCTAAAAGCTCCAAGTCATGGGTGGCATAGTTGGCCTCATATTACTTCATCTTGCGAGAAGTATAAGCCACCAGCCTTCCTTGGTGGCCTTCCTTCTTAGGCTAAGACCACCAAGTGTTAGACTACTGGCATTAGTAGTCTAACACTATTTTGCAATCCTTCTTAAGAAGATTGGTCAAAAGTGCAGCTCCCAAAGAGTAATCCTTGATGAAAATCATGTACCATCCTATGATTTCTAAAAATCCACAAACTTCATGGACTGATTTAGGGGGTAGCCATTCCATTATATCCTTGACCTTGATGGGATCTACTGAGATACAATCTTGGGAGACAATGAATCCAAGATACTTAATTTGGCAAGAAAAGAAGGTACAATTACTTTTCTCAGCATACGGTTTATGTCTACGCAGTAATTGTAGAACTCTACGCACATGCTCCTCATGCTCTTCCACCGACTTCGAGTAAACTAAGATGTCATCAAAAAAGACAAGCACAAATTCATCCAAGTAGGGACAAAATATATCTTGCATTAGGCGGTTGAAAGTTGCAGGAGCATTGGTTAACCCGAATAACATTACAGTAAACTCATAGTGGCAATGGGTATTGAAAGCTATCTTGGGTATATCTGCTTCCTTGAATCTGATTTGATAGTAACCAGACCTCAAATCTATTTTTTAGAAAACTTTGGCTCCATGAAACCTATCAAGAAGTTAGTCAATGCGAGGGATAGGATAGAATCTGATTTGATAGTAACCAGACCTCAAATCTATTTTTGAGAAAACCTTGGCTCCATGAAACCTATCAAGAAGTTAGTCGATGCGAGGGATAGGATACTTGTTCTTAACAGTGACTTGATTTAGCCCTCGATAATCAATGCAGAGATGAAGAGTTCTATCCTTCTTCTTTTGTTGGAAAAGAACGGGTGCTCCCCAAGGAGAGCTGCTGAGGCATACAAATCCTTGCTCAATGAGTTGTAAAGTTTCTCCTTGAGCTCTATGGCTTCAGGGAGAACACCTTATAGGGTGTTTTGAGATAGGTTAAGCACCATGGATTAGCTCGATTTCATGATTGACTTCTTGAGGAGGTGGTAGCCTTGTAAGCTCGTCCCAAGAAAGATGTCAGAAAATTATTGGAGCCAAGAGGGTTCTAATTCTTTACTAGGTTCAGCAGCTTTGTTGAGCTTAACTAGGAAAACTTTCTGTCCCTTACGTGCTCCCTTGATGAGACAATTTTTTGCTTTGACTACCCTAGACTTAGGTTTACATGTCTTCCCCTGAACTAATACTACTTGGCCGTGCTCATTTTTAAAAGTGATACTCCCCTGGTTACAATGAATACTAGCATTGTTTGCGATTAACCAATCTATTCCAAGGATCCCATCATAAATACCTAATGGTAAGACCCTAAAATGGCCATGAGTTTGTTCACTACCCAATCCAAAGTAAAGGTTTCCTACAGAGTGGTGAGATACTACTTCCTTCCCACTATAACTAGTTCTACAGCCATTTTCCTAGTAGTTGGTTTTTGACTCAAGTTTAATTTTGTAAACACCTTGGAGAAAGAAATGAGTGGGTACCAATTAAACAAAAGCTGAAATGGCTTACCATGATGAGTGGCTGGGGTTTGAATAACACCAAATTGCTGATTAGGACCTTGATGTTCTACTACCGCATGAATGGTGGCATACTCTTCTTCAGCCATTTCCAAACTTGGGTCTTCATTTATAGCATAGGCCGTGCAGGCAACTTCTCTGCAACCTTTGCCACCTCTTGCACCTTGGTGAATGGGAGTTCCACGGCACTCATTTGCTTGACCAATTTTTGAGGAAAGGATGTTACTAGCTTGGGATAGTTGGCCTTAAAGTGTCCCAGCTCATTGCAATTGAAATACACAAGGCCCTCTCTAGAATAAGCAGCACATGAGCAGGGTACAAAGGAGTCCGTTTGTCGACCTCAGCTGAAGTAGGGAGTACTTTGCTAGGGCTTCTAGTAAGACTGATCCTTAGGGTTTGATTCATGGTGAGATCTCTCCTGAGGCTTAGTTTTGCCAGACTTCAGCTCCTTCACAAAAGGTTTTGCTTATATGAGAGATACCACTCACAACTTGTTTCATGTCATCCCATGTTTGGGAGTGTTCGATAACTCCGTTGTCATGGCACCATTGCTTCCACCAGAGTTTAGCATCCCCAGTGAGGCAAAATCATGCAAGCATGGATTGATTCGCAGCTCCCGTACTAGCACAGCTGAGAAGTAATCGTCCATTGCTTCGATCTAAACTTCAGCATCTTTCTCAATTTTTGAACCTTCCCCCTTAAAGGAGGGAAGTTGCATTTTTTGAGTAGGAGCTTCTTCTCCTAGGCATCTATGTATAGCGCATTGGGCAAAGGAGGCTGATCATAGAAGCATGTACCTTATGTTCGCATCCCAAACTCTCTCTATTAGAATGCATAGACCTCACTAGGGAGGTTAGGCATTGTGATGATCCTGACCCTCGGCGGGAGAGACTTCTTGGACTTATAGAGAGAACACTATCACTCTATTGCTTTGTCCAAGAAAGAAGAGGCTCTAGAAAAGGGGCACAAGCTATCAAACGATGTAGATTGGCTATGAATGCGCTTCAAAGTGAACATGAGAAGAACCCTAAGTCCCCTTGAATCCCGGATCTCTTGTCAAAATTATTAGAGCCAAGCTACATGTGGTGGCCATGGATAGGCAGGCTAAGTTTGCATTTCATGTTAATCACACATTTTGGACACAAATGGGTGGCATATGGAACAAATTTCTCAGCACATGGACCTATGCATAGTAGGGACAGTTTGAGATGCTTGCACTGATCTAGATAAGGTGAGGACTATTGCCTCAAATTTTTATCAGATCTTGTTTTCTGTAGAGTCCCACTCTTTGGATAGAGATGTTGCACAACAAAAAGTCTAGGAGCGTATGTCCATGCTTATTATGTATGATATGTGTGGCTCTTTGGATGCCCCCTTTTTGAAGGATGAGATGAGACATGCTTTTTCGGCCCTGTCGAAAGGCAAATATCCAGGGGATGATTATATCTCTTTGGATGCCCCCTTTTTGAAGGATGAGATGAGACATGCTTTTTCGGCCCTGTCGAAAGGCAAATATCCAGGGGATGATTATATCTCTCCATCCTTCGTTTTGTAGTGTTGGGATTACATTGGTGATGGTGTTATTACTGTTGTGCAAGAGATGTGGTGTACTAGTATGATGCCTTCCTTTCTCACGGAGAATCTTATCCACCTTGTCTCAAAAGGTGGGGACAAGACCAATATTAGATAGTGGGAAGGCCCATACCTAGCCCATAACTCTATTTGGATCAACCTCTTCTTCAAAGGATTTTTCATGATGCACAAAATGGTTCTCTCCAAGGAGGGAATATTTTTTATATCTTCTCATGCTGGGAAGCTATGGAGTAGGCTAAATCTACCCAACAACACCTTGCCATTATCTTAGTGGACTTTTTTTAAAACCAAAAAAGAAATTCCATTACATATGAAAAAAAATTTACAAGAAGGGAGATTTCATACTAGGCAAGGGGGAAAACCAATCACGTGCCTTGTGCTGCCCATAAAGTCCCCATATGAGAGAGAGTGAAAAAACCCTCCCCCGTCCCAAGTGGGCCACTTGGGATAAGGGAGGGGAGATTTCAGACTAGGCAAGGGGGAAATCTCAACCAATCACGTGCCTTGTGCTCGCCCACAAGGTCCCCATATGAGAGAGAGTGAAAAAACCCTCCCCCATCCCAAGTGGGCCACTTGGGATAAGGGAGGGGACTACTGTCTAGCCTTTGTTGGTGTTGTGTGCCTTGTTGTTTATCCTCTACTCCTTGCAGTGCATGGTGAACATCCTACCGTTTGCCCTCCGTTCGTCTAGTCCTTGATGTTTGCCCTACTTTTCTTATTGCACGTGTGCACCACTGTGCGTGGTTCTCCCTTCACCTCCCTTATCCCACCCACCCTGATCAGGCCCCCAAGGTAGCAACTATAGGGGGGAAATAACCAAGTTGACGTGGACTTAAAGTAGCTGAAGGCTACAAGTGATAAGTTACGAGAAAAATTATAGAGAACACCAAGAAGGATTGGGTGGAGTTGGTGAGGAAGCACAAATCCCCATAGAGCATCATACATACTCTCAATGAGGAGAAATGCATAAAGGATAGGGCCTTTCATGTGCGAGTGAGGGGGTTACAAGAAGGGGATTCCACCAAGGCAGATGCCATAATGCAATGCCAGATGATAGAAGTGAATGCGGGATTGCTCCCCCCCTTTATAGATACATCAAGGGCAGGGAAAGATACGACATGAGAGCGGCCCCTCATCATCAGATTCCCTAGTGCCATAGCATATATGCTTTCTTAGACAGACGAGCTACCCTCAAGGGCACACATGTGTACATGGGGAATGATCTCACCCTAGCACTGGTGGGGCACACTAGTGTCAGAGGCAATGGTGATAGTTCATGAGGCCCGTATAATGGGTAAGTGGGTTGTTTATAGAGATGGCATGTTCATTATCACTGAGGACCATCCTAAATAGGGATGCAGAGTCTATGAGACTAAACACCTGAGGTTAGTATTATGGAGCTATAATGGCACCTTGTGGTTGAATCCAGGATGTTTGATCAAGATTCTCATAGGTAGGGATGTCATTTTCTATACAGATACTCATTAAAGATATGAGAGGGGTTTACCATACATAGTCGAGTATGAGTGGGAGTCATCTTCCTCAAGCAATACCTACATAACAAGAGGAGTATATGGCTCATGTGACGAGTATGAGTCAGCTTCTTGAGGCAAGACGACCTACACAACAAGAGGAGTACATGGCTCAATAAGGGTAGCTATCCTTTTTTTAGACCCCACCTCTAACAAATTCTCAACATAGTCTAAAAGGATGAGGATGCATGGTGTGTGTTATTTTGCACTGAGCCATTCCCCTTATGATATACATCATCATGGCTAGTCACCATACTTACCATTATATGGGGATATTATGGAGTTCTCATATGGTTGGGGAAGTCATACTTGGGGACTTCAATGTGAGAACAAGGAGTCAATAGGTCCCACTACTTGATTTGGATGACCCTAACAATGCACATCATGGCTAGTTACCATACTTTTTGTTATATATGGGGATATTATCGAGTTATCACATAGCTGGGGGAAGTTCTCCTATTCAAGGAATTCAATGTGAGGATAGCGAGTCAACAGGTCCCACTACTTGATTTGGACGACTTTATCAGACTACAAGGTCTAGACATCACTGTTGACATGGGGTTACAGAGATCATCATAGGACCGTGATGAGGTCATGGTGTACGAGAGACATTTCTTAGAGCTGGGAGTTGTACATGGTCATGTTATCTATAACGGGAGACATTGCTTAGAGATGGGAGCTGCACATGGTCTTGTTATCTATAATGAGATGTCCCAATGGCCCTCTTCTGATGCCCTCACCTCCTTCCCTTGCTCAAGAGAGGTACCAGTATCGTGGACTACTTGATGGGATCTCTAGCTTTGCCACACCTTCTCCCAACTTTTCCATCCTGCCAGCCCCCTTTGAAGCTGACCATACCTTCCTCTCTTTCACTCTTACTTGCACCCCTGCCACCACCCCCCATCTCTCATTACACACCTAGTCCATTTTGATCACAAGCTTGACCCTATTTACTCTGACCACATCTACTACCACCTCTAGGATGTGGATCTTATTGTCCCTCTACCGCCCTCACATCATAGCTCACCACCATACTCCACACATCTACCTACTACTTCTTTTATTTGTATTTGCAGTAGTCTACAACCAAGTCATCTTACAATTCCATGCCCTAGAACTGTTGGTATGATGAAGAATGTCGATCCACACTCTCGTCTTAAGCATGAGGTATGGATTGGGAAAATCACGAAGAAAAAATCACAAAGTGCCAAGTGCAACAAATTTATACCTCACCCAATGCAAGAAACACGAGTTCTAGGCTTGCAAAGAGGATGAGTTATATTGACTCTTCGCAGGGTTGAGCTGTAATAAGAGGCCAAGAGGAAACTTTGAGAACATCACCCCCCCACACCTAGCACCTACCTAGACACATGACACTCCTATGCACACTCCTTCTATCATATCCCCCATTAGCCACCTCTACACCACTAAATCCATCTATAGACTATATAATGGGTGGGCCCAAGATCACGAGGGACTCACTACCGAGTACATCTTACATGTCGATGATACCTTGGCACCCCTACTAGCCTACATGTTCAATAGGGCCCTTTGTGAAGGATTTCCAACCTCTTTGTCTGCTAGCACCATCACATCCATCCTTGAAGTCATAGATCCACTTAATCCTAATAATTACAAGACGATCATGGTTGGCCACACATTATGATCAGCTACACATAGAGATTGGTCAATCATGATTGGCTACACATAGAAATTGGCCACACGTTGGCCAATTGTGTGGCCAATCTCTATGGATTAGTGCTAGAGCTGGAGCTTAGTTAATTTGCAGAGATACAGGGATGTTGAGCCTCAGGAGGACAACCAGGCTTTCAGAGGAGCTACTCTACCCTTGACCACATCTTCACCCTCTATGCCATATAGATGAGGGTAGAGCATGACATCAGAGGATTTAATATTGCTTTATTGATTTTCGCAAAGCTTTTAATATTATAACCTAAGCCCGCCTCCTACAATGTGTCTACAAGAGATAGGAGTCCCATTTGACATAGTTTGGAGCCTCATTTCCCTCTATGAGTCGTTACTTGGATGAGTGAGAGCCTTAGGAGGTACATTACATGGGATTTTCAACACTATTGGGGTGAAACATAGCTGCCCTCAATCACCCACTCTATTTGGCCTCTACATTGATGATTTGATATAAAAATTCTTTATGCATTTTTTAATGCATAAAATCAACTTCAATGGGAATAAAACTTTTATAAAAAAAATCCTTTTATGCATAAAATCAAATTTAATAGGAATAACAGTTTTGAAATAAAAATAATTCCTTTATGCATCTTTTTATGCATTAAAATCAAATTTAATGAGAATAACACTTTTGAAATAAAAATAATTCCTTTATGCATCTTTCTATGCATTAAAATCAAATTTAATGAGAATAACACTTTTGAAATAAAAAAATTTTCTTTATGCATCTTTCTATGCATAAAAATCAAATTTAATGAGAATAACACTTTTAAAATAAAAATAATTCCTTTATGCATCTTTCTATGCATAAAAGTTAAATTTAATAATTAATATCAGTGATATCCATGCATATTCATAGGTGAATATGTACATGGAGTAATTAGAATATTTCTTTTAGATGCAAAAATGGTGGGAATTACTCTTTTGGAATATTATAAAAACAAACTTTCTTTTCCACAAAATTCTAGAAAATTTTGCCATAACCTCCTTTGTATGGCTGACCATTTCTCATTTTTATCATTCTTTAATTAGCCTAAATTAACCCAAATTAGATTTATAGAACTCTAATCTACACAATTTTCTAAATTCAAGAGAGTAAACAATAAGAAAAGTTTAATTAATCCCTAAGTTAATCTTTCTAGGATTAAGAAAGGCTGGAATGTAAAGAAGAGAAGGGGGTGGCCTTTTCTCTCAAAGGCATAACATTTGAATTTAATTCAATCAACTGTAAAAAACATGAAAATCAAGAAAACCATAGATTTAAAATTAAACAAGTAAGAAAATTAACTTACATAGAGCTTGTAAGCTCTCCTTTGGCTTGAGGGATTGAGGGTTCTTCTCTTGTTTGAAGCAAGAGTGGCCACCAATTCAATTTGGAGAGGATTAGGCCAAAAACAATTGAACTATTAAAAAAATTCAATGTAGATGGCTAAGGGCATGAGCAGAGTAATAGCGCATAAACACCTTTAAGATTTTACAAAGGGGGAGGCTTCTATTTATAGAAAAAAGTGAGCCTCTAACCAAGCAAACTAATTCTAGAATTTTCCAGATCAGTTTGGTCAATTTTTGACCATTTTTGGGTCAGCTCAGCTTACTTTTGGGATCTAGTTTTGAAATAGGAGAGAGGAGAGATGAAAATATCTCATTTAATTGATTAAAAACTGGGGGTAATGATGAGGAAAAAGGTGCCTCCTTCATGAGGACAGATCCCCGCTCTGAGGTGTTAAAATTCAGTTTTTTAATTGTTTTCTTTGGTCCTTAGTCCACTCTTCATCTTATGTGAGCATTTACTCATTTTTGGGGGGGTTTTTCTTTTATTCTTCAATTTATCTCCTCCCTACACTTGGATTAATCTTAATGGTCCATAGGAGCCTTAATTGGACCATAATCCAAAATTTTTTTAAAATCTGGACCCTTAGGCTAAGGTCCTTTATACCTATTTTCAGTTAATTCCACTTGCACATTGGAAACTTCTTTTTGAATTTCTGTTTCAAGGGAAACCATTTTAGACACTAGGAGGATTTTTATATCCAAAAATATCTCAATTTTGAATTACCTCTCTCTAGATATTTTCTCTCTCCAGGCCAAAACAGGGTAAAACGGGATCTTTCTTTTATTTCAGAGAGGGGATAATTATAAGATCAGAAGGGGAGGTTCTTATACATGCATACGTCAAAAAGCTGGTGGGAGGAATCTTACATCCTACCCCACTTAAAAAACGCGAGATGTCCTCATCTCGCAAACTAGAGGACAACTCTTTCCCTTAAGATCCAACTGATTTTGGGTAGATAATGATGAGAAAAAAGGCACCTCCTTCATGAAGGGAGATCCCCACTCTGAGGTATCAAAATTCAGTTTTTAAATTGCTTTCTTTGGTGCTTAGTCCGCTCTTCATCTTATGTGAGCATTTACTCATTTTTGGGGAGGTTTTTCTTTTATTCTTCAATTTATCTCCTCCCTACACTTGGATTAATCTTATTGGTCCATAGGAGCCTTAATTGGACCATAATACAATTTTTTTTAAAAATGTGGACCCTTAGGCTAAGGTCCTTTATACCTATTTTCAATTAATTCCACTTGCACATTGGAAAGTTCTTTTTGAATTTCTGTTTCAAGAGAAACCATTTTAGACACTAGGAGGATTTTTATATCCAAAAATATCTCAATTTTGAATTACCTCCCTCTAGACATTTTCTCTCTCCAGGCCAAAACAGGGTAAAACGGGATCTTTCTTTTATTTCAGAGAGGGGAATATGTTGGAATTAGGGTTGCAGGAATGCACACACAACTTCAAGAAGATGAGAAAGCTTGAGCACAACACAGTAGTGTATTATGAGTGCCAAAAATGAAAGATAACCAGCCCTAGAAGATAATGGGCGTATATACAATGCACGGGGGAAAAAACCTCCTAGTGAGGGAAAAAGTGCCCCGGCGGTCCTAAGTGTGTTCACACACATCACTACTATAATATGGTAACAAATCCCCCCTGGAGTGATGCGGTGAACAAGAGCTAGCACTCATGTATAGGGAAGTGTCTAGCTATGTGGACGAATCCACAAAAGGGAGTAAGCCCAAAGCTTTGCGAAAAGCTTCGAACTTCTCACGAGGCAGAGCCTTTGTGAAAAGGTCTGCAAGGTTATCCTGTGTTGGCACATAAGCCAAACTGATCTCTCCTGCAGAGAGTCTCTCCCTGACATAATGGTAGTGCACCTCAATGTGCTTCGTACGAGCATGGAACACTGGGTTCCGCGCAACTGCCAATGCGCTCTGACTGTCAGTGAAGATGGTGGTGGCAGATGGCTGCCCAACACCCAAATCAGCCATAAGGCGTCTGAGCCACACACACTCAACCGTAGCTGTGAAAGCTGCCCTGTACTCAGCTTCACAACTAGAAGTGGCCACAGTAGGCTGCTTCTTGCTCAACCATGATATGCATGAGCTTCCAAGCATGAAGCAAAAACCACTCGTGGACACGCGTGTGTCATAACAACCAGCCCAGTCAGAATCTGAAAAAGCATGTAAATCTGGCGACAATGATCCCCCCTTGGGATAAAACAACCCAAGATGCCGAGTACCACTCAAATAGCGAAAGATACGCTTCACTGCCTGCCAATGCTTAATGCCTGGGCTATGCATAAATCTGCTCACCTGTGAGACTGCAAACTGAATGTCTGGCCTCGTAATGCATACATAAATGAGGCAACCAACAGCTGTCTGATAGAGTGTGACATCAAAGTGATCTCCAGCATCATGAAGACTCAACTTCAAACCTGTCTCCATTGGAGTAGCAATAGGCTTGCAGTCTTCAAGGCCAAATCTCCGCAACAATGTTTCAATATACTTTGTCTGACACAAAGCAATACCTCCATCACACTGCTTAAATTGTATCCCCAAATAATGATGCAAATGCCCCAAATCTGACATCTCAAAAGAGGCATTCAAATCAGCCTTAAAATCAGCAATATGACTCTCATTTGGTCCTGTGAGCAGCATGTCATCGACATAGAGAGCAATGATTAGATGTACACCATCCACACGTTTACCATACAAAGTGCTTTCTGTTGGACTATTCTGAAACCCATGTGCAGTCAAATATGCATGTATTTTTTCATACCAAGCTCGTGGAGCTTGCTTTAAACCATATAAAGCCTTTTTTAACCTGCACACTTTGTTTTCCTGCCCTCTTTGAACAAAACCACGAGGCTGCGATACATACACCTCCTCATGCAAATCTCCATTTAAGAACGCAGTCTTTATGTCCAGCTGATGTACATTCCAACCATTATGAGCTGCTAATGCACAGATGCTACGAACAGTGGTCATACGACATGTGGGAGCAAAAGTCTCATCAAAATCAATGCCCTTCTCTTGAGCATAACCTTTTGCAACAAGCCTAGCCTTATGGCGATCCACTGTGCCATCAGGCTTACGCTTCAATTTGTATACCCACTTAGTGCCAATGGCCTTCTTGCCAGGGGGCAAGTCACATAAAGACCATGTACCATTCTTCATAATAGCATCGTATTCTGCTTGCATAGCAGCCATCCAATTTTCTGAACTTTGTGCCTCATCAAATGAAACAGGCTCACTTTCATCGCACATACTAGAAACAGCCAATGCATAACAATCTAACGCATAAGAGGCACCATGAGAGCCAGAACGAGTGCGACTAGACAAAGGGGCATCCAACTTGCTGTCACGCAAAGTCTGCACCAGCCATCTAGGCATATTCCTAGAGCCCTCAATCTCTTGTCTCTCATCCTCAAGTGCATCATGCACATCTGCATCAGATATAGGCTGATCTGTGCCATCATTTAAAACCTGCATAGGCTGAAAAACTGCCTCATGAGGTATTGCACTTGACTGTGCACCACTGAAAAGAGGCAACAATGTATCATAGACATCACGTGAGCTGATATCTGTCTCCTTAGTACATGATACCAAGGGCTGAACTGCATCTTCCACAAATACAACATCACGGCTAACCAAAATGCGCTTTGTCTGTGGATGATACAAACGATAGCCTTTGCTCTCAGCACTATATCCAACAAAAATACATTTGACAGCTTTGTCATCCAATTTTCTGCGATGTTGCACAGGCACTAATGCATATGCCAGGCAACCAAAAACACGTAAATGGCCAACAGATGGCTTGCGGCCATGCCAAGCCTCATATGGAGTGACAACCTGTAATGCTTTGGTGGGACACCTGTTTAGTACATAAGTGGCACACATGACAGCCTCAAGCCAAAAACCATGTGGTAGACTTTGACTCTTAACCATACATCTTGCCATTTCCATGAGAGACCTGTTTTTTCTCTCAGCCACACCATTTTGCTGTGGTGTATACGGCACTGTACATTGGTGTTTTATCCCACGCTCAGCCAGAAATGCATTAAATTCTGAAGACATATACTCCCCCCCTCGATCTAAACGGAGGGTGCCCATCTTACTTTCTGACACATTTTCAGCCATAACCAAAAACTGTTTGAAGCACAAAAACACTTCGGACTTTGCCTTCAAAGGATATACCCATGCATGCCTGGTAAAATCATCAATGAAAGTCACGAAGTAAAGGTAGTTTCCAAATGATGGAGTTTGCATGGGACCACAAACATCACTGTGAACAAGCTGCAATCTGCGTTCAGCTCTCACTGATCCATCTTTGGGAAAGGAAGCACGCTGCATTTTACCCAATATGCAGCCCTCACAAACATGCTTGACAGGTGCCTCAAGCTTAGGCAAAGAAGACACCATTTCAGATTTCTGCAGGCGCAGCAAACTTGCAAAATTCAGATGACCAAAACGTGCATGCCACAGTTTTGCATTTGAAATAGCCTGCGTATCCATAATAGCACATGCTGAATCCTCTACACATTTGCCATCCATATTGAGCTTATACAGCCCTCGACATAGTGAACCAGATGCTACAATGTTGTCACCACAAGAGAGATCATGAACAGTACATCTGTCATCCACAAATTTTACAACCAAACCTGTTTTGGCAAATGCGGAGACTGACAGCAGATTCTTTTTGATCCCTGGCACATACAATGCATCAAAAAGTGTAAAGGTGTTGCCATTTGCAACATTCAGCACAATCTGTCCAACTCCTTCAACGGGATAAGAGGAGTTATTGGCACAAGTGACAGTATTCCCTGTGGGAGCAGACTCAAGGAAAGTGAATAAACTGCGCTGCGAGGTGATATGCTTAGTGGCACCAGTGTCAAAGTACCATACATCTGAATCTACTGCAGACATACATGTGTCATGCAAAGATGGGTCATAACTGCACTGCGCATTGAATGCCCATTCTGTATCTAGCACAACATTAGCAGATTCATTGTTAGAAGGAGAGGCATCTGCAACAGCCATACCAGCCTCTTTCTTCTTAGCCTCTTTCGCAGCCAGCTTAGGACACGCTTTGATGACATGATCATTTCCCTTACAGTACTTGCAAAATGTCTTCTGTTTGTCACCCTTCTTCTCATCTTTGTCTTCCTTCTTTGGTTGCGCAGCATTTGCAGATTTCTGCTTACTAGAAGAAAAGCCAGCTTTACCTTTCCCGCTTCTCTGACTAGCAACGAAAGCTTGATCTGCGACACGCATAATATTCCTGTTTTGCCTTGACTGGTCTTCTTGCAGCAAAACAGAAACTAACTCCTCAAATGATAAGGCATTGGGATTGCCTTTCATCATCAAGCGAAGAGTGGAAGCAAAACCCTGATAAGAATCTGGTAGACCATTCAAAACAGTCTGCACAAGTGAACTGTCTGACAGGATTTCATCTGCAGAAATGAGCTGCTCTTTGAAATCCTTGATCTTTGTCAAAAAGCTATCCATAGAATCACCTTCGTTCATATGCTCACTCTCCAACTGTTTTCGGAGATAAGCAACACGAGCCTCATTTCTTGCCTGATACAATGTGGCAAGTACATCCCAAGCATCCTTAGAAGTCCTGCAGGAGCGAATATGTGGGATAATGGTACGTTTGACAGACAGCGCAATCAAGGCATGAGCCTGCGCATCTCTACCATCCCAACGAATCTGCTCTGCTGAAAGTGGTGGTTCTCGAACAGCTGCAACAGCACTTGTGCCTGCACCATCATCAACAGTACCTGTTTCTGATGTGTTTGCAGCATTCCCAGCCACAATAGGACGTGCATCAATACCCTGCACAATGTTCCATAACCCCTTTGCTACCAATACATGTCGCATCATATATGCCCACAATGGATAGTTGGTGCCATCCAACTTATCCTCAGCAGCCAACATGCGGAATACATCATTGTTGTCAGCCATGGCCAATGACTGTACTGCTAGATGTAAATGCTGTCTGTAAGAGGTAAACCTGTATAAAATCGACCTGTGCTATGTAGCACAGCCCAAAACAGACGAATGGGCACCTGTCCTGCAGATTTTAATCTTGACAGAAAATCTGCACAGTAGGACGATTTTGCCTGCGCAGTACTTGGAATGCAAAAACGGAGGGCGAAATGACTTCAGATCAAAATTCTGAAAAAAACAAGCCCTACGGGCTCTCCCACGGCATATACTAACCTGCAGACGCTCGTGAAACCTCGTCGCAATCGGAGGAGATGAAGCGGCAGGTGCCGGTGATGCTGCCCGGGAGGAGGAAGCCTGCTCTGATACCAATTGTTGGAATTAGGGTTGCAGGAATGCACACACAACTTCAAGAAGATGAGAAAGCTTGAGCACAACACAGTAGTGTATTATGAGTGCCAAAAATGAAAGATAACCAGCCCTAGAAGATAATGGGCGTATATACAATGCACGGGGGAAAAAACCTCCTAGTGAGGGAAAAAGTGCCCCGGCGGTCCTAAGTGTGTTCACACACATCACTACTATAATATGGTAACAGAATAATTATAAGATCAAAAGGGGAGGTTCTTATACCTACACACCTCAAAAAGCTGGTGGGAGGAATCTTACATCCTACCCCACTTAAAAAACGCGAGATGTCCTTATCTCGCAAACTAGAGGACAACTCTTTCCCTTAAGATCCAACTGATTCTGGGGTTCCTTATAGTCTGGTGAACCCAACAGAATCCTGGGATAAAGATCCCTTACATAGAACTCATCATCAGATGACAATTCATTCAGATCATATCATTCATATCCTTAACACAATAATGGTCCATTAGATCGAATTTTCCATCTGAACATTCCTCCATGGGAATTTCAATTATACAGGTTTTTAATTTGTCATCCCTTAACTTGATCCACTGGGTCAAGTGTTAACAGTAGCAATCTACCAACATAATCCACTAATCTCATAGTGTTTTGCTGAAGTCATTATCGTCATTCCAGTTTTACGAACATTATCACAGGGACTCGTCCCATTCATCCTCATTGTGGTTTGCTCAGCTTATCGCTTTTCAACCAAAATTCAAGAATCATCATTTTTCATTTAGGATCCAAATCAACTCATTAGTTCTCAACCAGAATTTTAAAATCATATCAACCACATTCGAATTCATCATCTGGATAGCATTTTTGCTTATAATTTCAAGGTCTTAGATTTACTCGTATATATACTGCTAGTAAAGAGGTGCAGTTATACCCTCGGTATATACGGGTAGTCACGGTCCTTGGAATTTTAAGGTAAATATCATCATGTCTAGGTCTCAAGCAAGTCTAGGATTCGATACAATTGCGGTACTTCCATTTGAAGACCCAATTACCTATTTATGAATCTTCATTCTGAATATCAATTCGTATGAATTTCATCGTACAATTACAACCTTTTTCTGCTACTTCATAAATTTTTGACATTTCTGGTTTCTTGGTTGATCCACTTTAGCCAATTCGCTGTGATACTAGCTGAAAGATCCCTGTCCCCATCGTGCAACAAATTCAAGGGTGCTAGCAGGCAGCACAGCGGAAGTAGCACTTCTTGCACGGGGTAGGGTCCCTCACTCGAGGCCTCGCCCACGGATATCCGGACAAGAGACTAATCCATCGGGTCATCCAAAATCAAACTCGGAAAAACTTCCCTCTCCCGAAAAGCACGGGCGATTCCTCCAGGATAAATTTACTCTAACGTAGTCAAGAGTCTTAATTAACTAAACTGATCTGACCGAACCCGTAAGTATCATAGTCAGATCATGGAAAAGACTTACACTTGGATCATAGAGACCAACGCTTTTTTCCTCATTGAGAGGCACATCCGTTAATTCTTTTCCATAGAACAATTTTTATCTGGGATTTACTTCATCTATCGTACCATAACAGAATTGAGTCTCATTTTAGGGATCCATCAGTCCAGCCTTACCCCATCCAGTCCCGTGGGCCAACCGCCTAACCACTGTAGTGATGGGATCCATTTAAGAATTTGGTTCGGGGGTACCAGAGAAAAGAGTTACCAGGCCCCCTAGCCGGATATTCATGCAAACTTAAAACTAGTCACACTACTTAAAACTAGTCACACCACTTACACACCCTTTTACAGATTCAGCTGTCTCTAAAATAATCTTTTAATGAAACTATAGTATCATTGATCATAATCTTCCAAAATATCCGGTTGAATCCTAATTTCCAATTTTTTCTTTATCGGAGTACTTATGGCATCATTGGCAACAACCAGAACGCTCACCACCTATCCACTCAGGGGCCTTTTCAATAGTTCCTAGCTCATAGTACCCAGCAATATATTCACTTATAAAAATAAAAATGGAATCTCCGTCGAAGATCAGTAAGATCAACCAATAGATCCATATAAAAGAGCCATGGACTCATCCGTTGAGGACCAGCAAGGTCAATCAACCAGATCCATGCCCGAATTCAGAAAACAACTCTTAGTCCTTGTTCCAATACCTTCCACGATGCACATGTGGGTATCTTTGGCGACCCAGAGCCCGAGCACCGTATGGTCAGTACCCTCTAGGATCCTTCGCAGTGTTAACATTACAGCAATGTGATGAGCTATGGTGGATCAAATGCTAGAATTAACATCATTAACAAAGTGATTAGATGATAATTAAGATGTGATATGAGTAATTAACAAATAGCTTAATGTAGGCATGGATAATAAAAAACCAGCAAATTCTCATTAGGCCAATGCCTCAATTTATAGAGTTTACATCCAAGCATCTAATCCCACTGATTTCTCCTTGATTCACTCCACCTCTTTTGCTTGATTCTCTCCACCTCTCGCAGAATATCTCCACACTTCGTAAATCTTTTCATGCTACCCTTTATTCTCTCCTAGTAGATTCTTCTCACCTTTTCACAGGTTCTCTCACATTTACAGATCCTCTTTTACAGCCTCTTGCCAAGGGCTTGTTCCCGCACACACCCTATTCACTTGTATATTTCAACACCTCCCCTCAAGTGAATACTCCTAGCACACCTGGACCCTATACCAAGTTTCCCTCTTACTTGATAGTCCGCGAGACTAGTGTGTCTAGCACACCTCCCCTCAAGTTAACTTAGCACACCTGGACCCTATACCAAGTTTCTCTCTTACTTGATAGCCCGCGACCAGTGCCTCAAGTCCCCTCATAGTCCTTGACACTCTCTCTCTCTATGTGTCCAAGGCTACTACAAGTGCCCGCGACCTTGACTAAAGTGCTCACACATACATCTACCATGTGGCCTACATCATAGGTGGCTGAGAGGTGGTTTTACTTTGTTGGGACAGGTTACATTGGGTTGTGGGGTCTCTCTCTCTCTCTCTCTCTCTCTTAGAGATTTTCACATGGCTCCTCACTCTTTGGAGCCTCACATCTTCTCTTGTCTTCAGTCTTCTTGTCGTGACAGCTGCTCTTCACGCATCCGTGTCGTCCTCTTCTTTCAATCTTCTTGTGGTAGCTTCTCTTCTCGTGTCCATGTCTTCCTTCAATGCTTCCTCTATCTCTTCTTCTTGGTGTGGATCTTCCTCTTGGAAAGAGATGTTCTTCTTCTTTCATGGCTGGGGCCATGAGCTTGTCCGTCAGTTCTTCTTGCTCCATGTGAGCAACATGTTTAAATGTTTTGCTGACAGTTCCTTTGGGCTTTTGATGTTTATCTTGTATCATTATGCAATGCGAACCCAAATCTATGCGGGAGGTCTTACCTCTTGCCTTATTCTCGACAAGGACAGTGTCTGATCCCATTTTTACACTGATATAATGTGCCCAATACATATAATGCATATAGCATTAATTCTTATGCACATTCCCAAATGCAACTCTGGCTGTGAATAATCTTGAATTTGAGTGTGATTTGCAGGCATTAACCAAGGGTTAAATGCAAAATGATGATTACCATAAATTTATCAGCATAATTTTACCAGAAATTACATTAAATCAAGGGTAACCAATTTGTACAGGAATCGTTGGAGTATCAAACCAACTCCGAATTGCAATCTGCTTTTGCTTGATTCTCTCCACCTCTCCCAGAATATCTCCACACTTCCTAAATCTTCTCATGCTACCCTTTTCTCTCCTAGTAGATTCTTCTCATCGTTTCACAGGTTCTCTCACATTTACAGATTCTCTTTTACAGCCTCTTGCCAAGGGCTTGTTCCCGCACACACCCTATTCACTTGTATATTTCAACACGCAGGTCACCTAGTGCTTCACTTATAGGCCCTTGGTCCCTCATCCACCGTACCGGCGGAAGCTCACCATTTAAATCGAGGCTAGTCAAGACCTCGACCGACCTTGCTACTATGCAAGACGTCCTCCGTTGACTCTCCGTCAGCTGGTGCAACTTTATCAAATAGGTCTCCACGACCTCATTCACAAGACGGTCAAAATGCTTCCCCAGTATTTTTGACATAAAACAGTCATTTAAGAACATGTCATAAATAAATTTTCTATAACGAACTCTCGTCTTTCCACATCAATCCTCATTTATTTCATATGTATTCCCGAGAATTCTCATCACATCATTTTCCATCTCATCACATCTTTCCTCATTTATCCGCGCATCAGATCTCATCCACTCGCATCTACCCATATCCACATCTCATCACATGATATTCGTTCACATCACATAACACATTTATCCCAATTTACATCACATCTCATTCACCCACATCCCGATTCACCTGATATCACATCTCATTCATTCACATCCTGGTTCACATCACATCACATCTATTCACGTCCATCACATTCATTTACATCACATCCATTTACATCCACCATCACATCACATTCATTCATTCTATCCCAATTTACATCACATCTCATTCACCCACATCCCGATTCACATGATATCACATCTATCCCAATTTACATCATATCTCATTCACCCACATCCCGATTCACATGATATCACATCTCATTCATTCACATCCCGGTTCATATCACATTACATCTATTCACGTCCATCACATTCATTTACATCACATCCATTTACATCCATCACATCACATTCATTCATTCATATCCACCACATTCATTCTTATAACCATCCCATCACATGCATTCTATCCACATTATATCACATCACTTCTATCCACATCATATCTCATTCATACACATCTCATCTCGTTCATCCACATCCATCCAATCGTTCACATGTACGACTACTCACATCTATCCATACATTCATGTCTATATCACTTCACATCCACATATATTCATGTCACACCACATCTCTTTACATCACATCACATAAACAGGGTAAAATGGGATCTTTCTTTTATTTCAGAGAGGGGAATAATTATAAGATCAGAAGGGGAGGTTCTTATACCTACACACGTCAAAAAGCTGGTGGGAGGAATCTTATATCCTACCCCACTTAAAAAACGCGAGATGTCCTCATCTCGCAAACTAGAGGACAACTCTTTCCCTTAAGATCCAACTGATTCTGGGGTTCCTTACAGTCTGGTGAACCCAACAGAATCCTGGGATAAAGATCCCTTACATAGAACTCATTATAACAATTCATTCAGATCATATCATTCATATCCTTAACACAATAATGGTCCATTAGACCGAATTTTCCATCTGAACATTCCTCCATGGGAATTTCAATTATAAAGGTTTTTAATTTGTCATCCCTTAACTTGATCCACTGGGTCAAGTGTTAACAGTAGTAGCAATCTACCAGCACACAATCCACTAATCTCATAGTGTTTTGCTGAAGTCATTATCGTCATTCCAGTTACAAACATCATCACAAGGACTCGTCCCATTCATCCTCATTGTGGTTTTGCTCAGCTTATCGCTTTTCAACCAAAATTCAAGAATCATCATTTTTCATTCAGAATCCAAATCAACTCATTAGTTCTCAACCAGAATTTTAAATCCATATCAACCACATTCGAATTCATCATTTGGATAGCATTTTTGCTTATAATTTCAAGGTCTTAGATTTACTCGTATATGCTGCAAGTAAAGAGCTGTAGTTATACCCTCGGTATATACGGGTAGTCACGGTCCTTGGAATTTTAAGGTAAATATCATCATGTCTAGGCCTCAAGCAAGTCAAGGATTCCATACAATTGCGGTACTTCCATTTTAAGACACAATTACCTATTTATGAATCTTCATTCTGAATATCAATTCGTATGAATTTCATCATACAATTACAACCTTTTTCTGCTACTTCATAAATTTTTGACATTTCTGGTTTCTCGGTTGATCCACTTTAGCCAATTCGCTGTAATACTAGCTGAAAGATCCCTGTCTCCATCGCGCAACGAATTCAGGGGTGCTAGCAGACAGCATCGAAAGTAGCACTTCTTGCACGAGGTAGGGTCCCTCACTCGAGGCCTCGCCCATGGATATCCGGACAAGAGACTAATCCATCGGTTCAAACTCGGAAAAACTTCCCTCTCCCGAAAAGCACGGGCGATTCCTCTAGGATAAATTTACTCTAACGTAGTCAAGAGTCTTAATTAACTAAACTGATCTGACCGAACCCGTAAGTATCATAGTCAGATCATGGAAAAGACTTGCACTTGGATCATAGAGACCAACGCTTTTTTCCTCATTGAGAGGCACATCCATTAATTCTTTTCCATAGAATAATTTTTAGCTGGGATTTACTTCATCTATCGTACCATAACAGAATTGAGTCTCATTTTAGGGATCCATCAGTCCAGGCCCTACCCCATCCAGTCCCGTGGGCCAACTGCCCAACCACTGTAGTGATGGGATCCATTTAAGAATTTGGTTAGGTTTTGTCGCGGGTACCATAGAAAAGAGTTACCAGGTCCCTAGCCAGATATTCATGCAAACTTAAAACTAGTCACACCACTTACACACCCAATATGAAATTATCTTTTTCACAGATTCAGCTGTCTCTAAAATAATCTTTTAATGAAACTATAGTATCATTGATCATAATCTTCCAAAATATCCGGTTGAATCCTAATTCCTAATTTTTTCTTCATCGGAGTACTTATGGCATCATTTTGGCAACAACTAGATTGCTCACCACCTGTCCACTTAGGGGCCTTTTCAATAGTTCAAAGCTCATAGTACCCAGCAATATATTCACTTATAAAAATCAAAATGGAATCTCCGTCGAAGATCAGCCTCAAGTTAACTTAGCACACCTGGACCCTATACCAAGTTTCTCTCTTACTTGATAGCCCGTGTGACCAGTGCCTCAAGTCCCCTCATAGTCCTTGACACTCTCTCTCTCTATGTGTCCAAGGCTACTACAAGTGCCCGCGACCTTGACTAAAGTGCTCACACATACATCTACCACGTGGCCTATATCATCGGTGGCTCAGAGGTGGTTTTACTTTGTTGGGGCAGGTTACATTGGGTTGTGGGGTCTCTCTCTCTCTCTCTCTCTCTCGCTCTCTTAGAGATTTTCACATGGCTCCTCACTCTTTGGAGCCTCACATCTTCTCGTCTTCAGTCTTCTTGTCGTGTGGCAGCTTCTCTTCACGCGTCCGTGTCTTCCTCTTCTTTCAGTCTTCTTGTGGTAGCTTCTCTTCTCGTGTCCATGTCTTCCTTCAATGCTTCCTCTATCTCTTCTTCTTGGTGTGGATCTTCCTCTTGGAAAGAGATGTTCTTCTTCTTTTATGGCTGGGGCCATGAGCTTGTCCGTCAGTTCTTCTTGCTCCATGTGAGCAACATGTTTAAATGTTTTGCTGACAGTTCCTTTGGGCTTTTGATGTTTATCTTGTATCATTATGCAATGCAAACCCAAATCTATGCGGGAGGTCTTACCTCTTGCCCTATTCTGGACAAGAGCAGTGTCTGATCCCATTTTTACACTGATATTGTAATGTGCCCAATACACATAATGCATATAGCATTCATTCTTATGCACATTCCCAAATGCAACTCTGGCTATGAATAATCTTGAATTTGAGTGTGATTTGCAGGCATTAACCAAGGGTTAAATGTAAAATGATGATTACCATAAATTTATCAGCATAATTTTACTAGAAATTACATTAAATCAAGGGTAACCAATTTGTACGGAATGGTTGGAGTATCAAACGAACTCCGAATTGCAATCTGAAGTTATAGGGATCTGTATCAGATACCTAATGGTTAATTTGAACCCTCAATTGCACCAAAATACAGTGATTAGCACTGATTGATTAGCAAATTAATCCTCTATTTTGTGTGCAGAAAATAGAGTATGTGGGTAGCCCAGATTTGAGGCCTTAGAGTTCAAATGAGCTCAAATGCTTTCAAGGCCATCAATAGCAATTAGTCTAGTAGAGGATCAAGCTAGATTTGAGGCCTTAGAGTTCAAATGAGCTCAAATGCTTTCAAGGCCATCAATAGCAATTAGTCTAGTAGAGGATCAAGCCAAGAAACACAAGATTTGACTAAACATTGAATGCTTAATCTCTGTTTACCAAAGTCACTGCTGCAAATTTGATGAAGAGCTTGGATCTCACTGTAGACTTGATCAAATCAATTTCTGACTTCACCAGCTTGTAGAGCATGCTTGACCCACTGATTTCTCCTTGATTCACTCCACCTCTTTTGCTTGATTCTCTCCACCTCTCCCAGAATATCTCCACACTTCCTAAATCTTCTCATGCTACCCTTCATTCTCTCCCAGTAGATTCTTCTCACCTTTTCACAGGTTCTCTCACATTTACAGATTCTCTTTTACAGCCTCTTGCCAAGGGCTTGTTCCCGCACACACCCTATTCACTTGTATATTTCAACACGCAGGTCACCTAGCGCTTCACTCATAGGCCGCTTTCTTGGTCCCTCATCCACCATACCGGAAGCTCACCATTTAAATCAAACCGAGGCTGGTCAAGACCTCGGCCGACCTTGCTACTACACGCGAGATGTCCTCCGTTGACTCTCCGTCAGCTATTGCAACTTTATCAAATAGGTCTCCACCACAACCTCATTCACAAGACAGTCAAAATGCTTCCCCAACATTTTTGACATAAAACAGTCATTTAAAAACAGGTCATAAATAAATTTTCTATAACGAACTCTCATCTTTCCACATCAATCCTCATTTATTTCATATGTATTCCCATTCTCATCACATCATTTTCCATCTCATCACATCTTTCCTCATTTATCCGCATCAGATCTCATCCACTCGTATCTACCCATATCCACATCTCATCACATCATATTCATTCACATCACATAACACATCTATCTCAATTTACATCACATCTTATTCACTCACATCCCGATTCACATGACATCACATCTCATTCATTCATATCCCGGTTCACATCACATCACATCTATTCACGTCCATCACATTCATTTATCTCACATCCATTTACATCCATCACATCACATTCATTCATATCCATCACATTTATTCATTCATATCCACCACATTCATTCTTATAACCATCCCATCACATACATTCTATCCACATTATATCACATCACTTCTATCTACATCATATCTCATTCATACACATCTCATCTCGTTCATCCACATCCATCCAATTCATACACATCTCATCTCGTTCATCCACATCCATCCAATTCATATGTACGACTACTCACATCTATCCATACATTCATGTCTATATCACTTCACATCCACATATATTCATGTCACATCACATCTCTTTACATCACATCACATTCTTTCACATACACATCCACATCCATTCTTTCACATACATCCACATCCATCCTTTCACATACACATTCACATCCATTCTTCACATACACATTCATATCCATTCTTCACATACACATTCACATCCATTCTTCACATACACACATTCACATCCATTCACCTTCCATATCATTCATTTACATCCCGATTCCCATGACATCACATCTTATTCATTCATTTTCACATCTATCTGATTCACATCGCATCTCATCACATGTATTCACATCACATCTCATCACATCTTTTCACATCACATCCCATCTATCCATTCATTCACATCTTTTTTATTCACATGACATCACATCTATTCACATCTATGCTCCCTCCAGCATTCTAGCGTAAGACAGTTCTTTAAGAAAACAGGACTTTTATATAAGTTTTTAGTTTGATTTTCTTTTGAATACAAGGAGTATTTCTTGAATCAGTAATCGGAATTCTGAATTTCATACCAGAATTCCTCAAATTCTATAACCTTGATCCATAGATTAATTCAAAGGGTCTCAAACTTAGTTTCAGATTTGGCGAGAGTTTTGAGTGTATTTTTCTAAACTGGTCACACCTTCTTTCCTCGAAACTGACAAAAGAGTTTGGTCTTGGTCATAGTCTGATTCAAGGTTCGAGTCGGATAAGATTTTTCCTTATCTATCTTTCTCAAAAAGGTTTGATAATTCAGTCACTATTTTACTAAATTTCTTTCTTTGAATATTCACTTAACTGATTTTTAAATTAGTTACGAATTCCAATGAGGAATAGATTAATCACTTATCTGAATATTTCGATCTCTATAGATTTCCTGAATTCTCTTTTTACAATCTGAGTGAATATAAAACGATAGAAATTTCTCTCTTAGAGTATTTAATTATTCATTTAATCTTTGTTTTACCAAAGTCACCTGCAGATTTTATGAAGAGCTTGGATCTTACTGTAGACTTGATCAAATCAATTTATGACTTCACCAGCTTGTAGAGCATGCTTGACCCACTGATTTCTCCTTGATTCACTCCACCTCTTTTGCTTGATTCTCTCCACCTCTCCCAGAATATCTCCACACTTCCTAAATCTTCTCATGCTACCCTTTATTCTCTCCCAGTAGATTCTTCTCACCGTTTCACAGGTTCTCTCACATTTACAGATTCTCTTTTACAGCCTCTTGCCAAGGGCTTGTTCCCGCACCAACTGGCCAAGTGTGTGGATATTAGCTTTTAGGTTATTTCAGTGTGAGCTTATAATTAGAAAAACATGCTATGTTTTGTGGAGTGCAATGAAGGAAAGCTATGGAGCTTTTCAGCCTTATGTGTGTTGATGCAATTAGAGAAACTATGGTTTAGGTGTGTCTCTTGTGTATCCCTCTATTGTCTTTTCAGGGGGGGGGAGAGAGAGAGAGAGAGAGAGAGAGAGAGAGAGAGAGAGAGAGAGAGAGACTATAGGGAGGAGAGCGAGAATGTGAGTGAGTGAGAGAGCTAACAAGAGAGACAGAGAGAATAGAGACAAAAAAAGGTAGAGAGAGTGTGATCGAGAGAGAGCAAGTTAGAGATATAGATTTTGAGAGAGAGAGAGAGAGAGAGAGAGAGAGAGAGAGAGAGAGAGAGATTGTGTGTGTGTGAGAGAGGGAGAGAGAGAGAGGGAGAGAGTAAAGGAGACAAAAAAAGGTAGAGAGAGCATAGAGAGTTAGAGAGAGTGAGATCGAGAGAAAGCAAGTTAGAGATATAGATTTTGAGAGAGAGAGAGAGAGAGAGAGAGAGATTTAAAAAGTTAGAGAGAGAGTGAGATCGAGAGTGAACAAGCTAGAGATAGAGAGAGAGAGAGAGAGGAGAGAGTTAGATCTCAAGAGGGAGTCGAGAGTGAGAGTTAAAGAGAGAGAGGGAGAGATAGTTAGAGAGAGAGAGAGAGATAGAGTTAAAGTGTGAGACAGAGTTATAGTTAGAGAGAGAGAGAGAGAGAGAGAGAGAGAGAGAGAGAGAGAGATTGAAAGAGAGAGATAGAGTTAAAGTGTGAGACAGAGTTAGAGTTAGAGAGAGAGAGAAAGTTAGAGTGTAATAGCTAGAGTGTGTGTGTGTGTGTGTGTGTGTGAGAGAGAGAGAGAGAGAGAGAGAGAGAGAGAGACTGTAGGGGGAGAGAGAGAAAGTGAGCTAGCAAGAAAGAGAGGGAGATGATGAGAGAGAGATTTAGAGAGACAATTACCGGTGACGACGAATGAGAGTTAGAGAGAGAGTATAGAATAAAGTTAGAGAGCTAGAGAGAGAGAAATGGGGATATATATATATATATATATATATATATAGAGAGAGAGAGAGAGAGAGAGAGAGAGAGAGAGAGAGAGAGATGGAGGAGAGAGAGAAAAAGATAGATAGATAGAGAGAGAGAGAGAGAGAGAGAGAGAGAGAGAGAGAGAGAAAAGGAGACAAAAAAAAGTTATAGAGAGTGAGATTGGGAGAGAACAAGTTAGAGATAGAGAGTTTGAGAAAGAGAGAGAATGAGACAAAAAAGCTAGAGAGAGAATACAGAGAGCTAGAGGGAGCTAAAAGAGTGTGGACTAAACCTCTCTAAGTATCCTCTTTCTCTCTAATTCTCTCTCTTTATCTTCCTCTAACTCTTGCTCTCTCTAACTAATTCTCTCTCTAAACCCAACATGTGGCAGCTCCCCCTTCCCTTGTCTTCTCTTCCATGTCTATCTTCTATATCAATATCTATTGTATATATTTCTATATTGTTACACAGATATATAGAAATAGAATATATAACTATTGTCTATATTCTATTTCTATATCTATAAATATTGTATATATTCTATTTCTATATCTATAACTATTGTATATATTATATTCCTATATCCTAAATCTATATCTTTTCTATATATATCTTATTTGGGAGTGACAGGGTTAGAGAGGGAGGGAGGGAGAGAATTACCGCAAATGAGAGTTAGAAAGAGAAAAGGAGAGAAAGAGATAGTTAGAGAGAGGAGAGAGAGAGAGAGTAGAATAGAGCTAGAGAGAGAGAATTAGAGATAGAGAAGAGTTAGAGAGAGAGAGAGAGAGAGAGAGAGAGAGAGAGAATTAGAGATATAGAGAGAGCTAGAGATAGAGAGAGGGAGAGAGAGTTGTATAGATTTAGAGAGACAATTAGAGAGAGAGAGAGAGAGAGAGAGAGAGAGAGAGAGAGAGAATTAGAGATAGAGAGAGAGCTAGAGATAGAGAGAGGGAGAGAGAGTTGTATAGATTTAGAGAGACAATTAGAGGGAGAGAGAGAGAGAGAGAGAGAGAGAGAGAGAGAGAGAGAGAGAGAGAGTTAGAGTTAGAGCGGGAGTCGAGTCATAGAGATAAAGAGTTAGTGAGATTTAGAGAGAGAGAGGTATAGATAGTTAGAGAGAGAGTTAGAAAAAGAGAGAGAAAGAGAGACAAAGTGACAGAGTTAAAGTGAGACAAAGTTAGAGAGAGAGAGAGAGAGAGAGAGAGAGAGAGAGAGAGAGAGAGAGAGAGAAAGATAATAAAAGAGAGTTAGAGAGAGAGAGAGTGATACTTAGAGAGAGAGAGAGAGAGAGAGAGAGAGAGAGAGAGAGAGAGAGAGGTATTAACGTCGGTAGAATGCAACATGAGGGCATAGAGAGTTAGAGTTAGAGAGGGAGTCGAGAGTCAAAGAGATAAAGAGTTAGAGAGAGAGAGAGAGAGAGAGAGAGAGAGAGAGAGAGAGAGTGATAGAGTTAAAGTGAGACAAAGTTAGAGTTAGAGTTATAGAGAGAGAGAGAGAGAGAGAGAAAGTTGGAGAGTGTGATAGTTAGAGAGAGAGAGAGAGAGAGAGAGAGAGAGAGAGAGAGAGAGAATGAGTGAGAGAGATAAAGATAATAAAAGAGAGTTAGAGAGAGAGAGTGATAGTTAGAGAGACTATGGGGAGAGAGAGAGAGAGAGAGAGAGAGAGAGAGAGAGAGAGAGAGAGAGAGAGAGGTATTAACATCGGTAGAATGCAACACGAGGGCATATACGACCAATGGTGGGACTTGAACTCGGGTGGATCATGAGAGAGAGAGAGTTAGAAGAGAGAGATTAGAGAGAGAAAAGGAGAAGAAAGTTAAAGAGAGAGAATATAGAGAATTACAGAGAGTGAGATCAAGAGAGAACACGTTTAAGAGAGAGAGAGAGAGAGAGAGAGAGAGAGAGAGAGAGAGAGAGAGAGAGAGGAGGAGGAGGAGGAGGAGACAAAAAAATTAGAGAGAGAGAGTTAGAGGGAGATAGAGAGATAGTTAGAGAGAGAGAGAGTTAGAGTTAGAGAGAGAGTGAGGGAGAAAGAGTTAGAGAGAGAGATAAAGAATTAGAGAGAGAGAGAGAGAGAGAGAGAGGGAGAGGGAGAGGGAGAGAGTGAGAGTGTGTGTGTGTGTGTGTGTGTGTGTGTGTGTGTGTGAGAGAGAGAGAGAGAGAGAGAGAGAGAGAGATTAGAGAGAGAGAGAGAGAGAATTAGAGAGAGTGTGAGAGAGAGAGTTAGACAGAGAAAGAGAGAGAGGCAATGTGTGTGTGAGAGAGAGAGAGAGAGAGAGAGAGAGAGAGAGAGAGAGTTAGAAAGTTAGAGAGAGAGCAAAGGAGAGAGAAGAGTAGAGAGAGTTAGAGAGTAGAGAGAGAGAGAGAGAGAGAGTTAGAGTTAGAGAGAGTGAGACATTTAGAGTTAGAGAGAGAGAGAGAGAGAGAGAGAGAGAGAGAGAGTTAAAATGTACTTTGCTAAGTATTAAACTACACCTAAGGAGGGCATATCGTTTTTACTATTATCCACACTATACTACTGGGAACTGCCATGTAAGGCTTGACCAATTGTGGAAGCGCCTCATGTTCCCCTACTTAAGCATGAGATGGAGAAGAAATGCATAGGTCATTAACTAGTTTAAATAAAAAACATACAATCGTCTACTCTCGATATGGCAAATTTGACAAAGGAGGCTTTTATTGATCATTGAACCGATTCCCCACCCCTTAGTGCGGCTCATGAGTCACGATGTCCTAAGGAAGGACCAAAAAGTTAAGTCAATGCAGCAGCCCATTGATGCTTTGTGCACATGTTTTGACTAGTTATATAGCTCAACTCAGCGAGCCACACCTAATCCTACCCAAGGGCCAGGGGTGAGGGAATATTTCTAATTTGACCATAGCATAGAAATCAAATCTTACATAATTGAACACGACATTGTTGAAGAGGGGGCTTTGTTACTAGGATTCGAAGAGAAGAAATCTCTTCAAACAGTAGGGTTTTTAAAAGCATATTATGCTTATAGTTTGAGGTTTTAAAAGACAAATACCATGATTAATGGCTCATGAGTGACTAGAAGAAAGACCTCCATGGGACGGCACTCCGCACAAGTAGCTGTGAGGCTGCAAATCGATGATTCAACGTTGTTTTCTCACCATTGAACCACCACATCAATGCTAAATACTTCCCCCAAACCATACCAAGCTTCAATGGTGAAGATTAATCTTCAATGGTAGGAGAAAATCGGCTAGCCATCCAACGCCCTCACGGGTAGAAATTGGCAAGACAATCCACATTGAATGGCTCTTTATGATGCTTATGACATGTTAAATGAAAACAATACGCTATGGCTAAGCTCAAGGCAAGGATTGAAGCACCTTACACTCCCTAAATCAAGAAGAAAGAGGAAAGCATTTGGATTAAGGATATTATTCACGATTAGTGAAGTTTCCCTCTTTATGATGCTTATGACATGTTAAATGAAAACCCTAAGATATGGCTAAGCTCAAGGCAAGGATTGAAGCACCTTACACTCCCTAAATCAAGTAGAAAGAGAAAAATGTTTGGATTAAGGATACCATTCAGGATTAGTGAAGTTTCCCCCAATTTTGGTCATGTGATTCAATTTTTTTGGTGCGGCTCCCCCAGAGTTTGGTTCCCATCAAACCCATGGCCCCAAAAGCTTATGACAAAACGAAGACAAAGAGATTCAACCATCCAAAGTCCCCATATCCATCTTCTTATCAAGAAAATCAAGAAAACTCAAAAGATTTTCAAGATAATTCAAGAAAGTGGATCAAAAGCAAAGTTCTGAAACCAAAGAGCTTACCAAAGATGTTGTACTGGATATACTATCATTCGTAGGGGTAGGCATGCCCTGAATGTGACCTTTTGCAGGAGCATTTGAAGAGGCATCCATGATGTAACCCACAAATAAACTGGATAGAAAGCAAGCTCCTGCGTGATAAGTTGCCGCACAAACCCTGGCCAGTTATATCAAAAACCCTAATCTCTACAACCTCACATCCAAAAACCCTAGTCTTGAAAACACAAGAAAAACCCTAGCCTTTGAAAACCCCTTCTCTCTAGAAACCTGTTTTCTTTGTAAACCCTAATCACTCGTGATTTTGATTCTTCTTCTTTCTCATAAGGCAAAAACGGGCTACGTTTTCTTTTTCTAGGGCTCCATGGATATGATTTTTTTTTCATAAGGGAGACTAATTAGTGCTTATTAAGTTCCTAATCAAGTTTCTACATCAATTAATTTCTCTAAATTAGCTAATGTCTCTATTTCTCAAGTGATGCATTTGGGACTTTCATAACATAAACCCTATTATCATTTAATCGGTCAATTCCTCTCATGCCATTCACTTGTATTGGGAGCTAATTCATGTTCAATGATGATCATATGCAATAACTCTGCATCAAATTTGGTCTAAATCTTGATTTTCTTCATACTTTTGGTGGTTTCTTGAAGGATTAGGGATTTGAGAGCCATAATCAAGATTTGAATGCTTTCTTCACTAAGCCTTGATTACATACTAATCAACTTGCCAAGAAAATATGGAAGCCACATTATGGTTATTGGATTGGCTTAATTGAATGCATTATGGGGAAAAGGGGATTGTATTGACATTATGATGGATGGCACATGCTTATGCTTAATTTGGATACCTTTCTTGTATTCTTGAGCCCATGATGAGGGCCTTTGTACACCAGAATCATTTGGAAAAAGAAAAAGGGTATCGTACCTATGAGTTGTAATGATTTGGCATGTTTCTATAAATGCCATTGGTATGTATCTCATGCTCTTAGCCATTTCTGTGCTTTCTATTGATTCTTGCACTATTAGGAAGCTAGTTATGTTGTGAGGGTACCTTGGCAATTGATGGAGAGGCCAAGGGGACAATGTCATGAGTCTGGTGTGCCATGATTACCTTGGAAAAGTGGTACATCGGAGGATTAGGTACTCGGAGTGAAGACATGGCCTCAACTCTGGCCATTGGATTACAGACTTTGGTAAGGGGGTGAGAAGGTTTGGTCAGGAGATCGGCAAGCAAAAGCTCTACATCGACTCAATTGAGCAATGGTTTATGCATATAAGTGATTTGGAATGCAAAAGGTCATAATGGCCAACACTATGTGATGCATATGAATTGGGACAATGGATTAGTTTTGCATTAGAATTGATGCCAAATGCATTATGCAATGATGGTCGAGTGCATTGGTAAATGTAAAGGATATTGTGGGGGAATGCCATTTTGATTGCTTGAGTGATTGAAATTTCGTCCATAATACAAAGGAGACTATGGCAAAATTTCTCCAAAAATTTTGATACATGGAATGAATTGATGGCACACAATTGATGAATGGAGTTTCTTTTAATGGTCACTACACTTGGGGGAGAGGAAGAGGCAATGCATTGCAAGTTGGAGTGCAATATGAGCAACGAAACCACTTTTGACAATTTCTGCATAGGCACTAAACTCTAATTCAGTCAAAGCACATTAGGAATGAAGTTTAGGTGGTTACATAGTACTCCCTTATACCTACACAACAATCCCTTAACCTCTCCGTTTCGACATTGTTTGGGTAGTCAAACCTAGGTAGTTGACATTGACCAAAAAGTCAAAACATAGCATACCTATACTTTGACTTTGGTCAAACCCTTTTAGGCATAGTTTTAGTACTCATCATCACAAGCTCACACACCAAGTTTCACCCAAATCCAGTGAGTTTTGAGTATTCTATAGCCTAATTTCTATTTTCAGCCTATATACCCGAGAACCCTAAAACAGAGGATATTAGAGCACCTTATCTTAATTTGGTCTTTGCATGGTTGGTTTGGGCATCTCATAAGCTTTATATCAAGCATTAGATCTCTCTAATCCAAGATCCCTACCCAAAGTTATAGCCAATTTTTCAAAAATAGTAAACTTTCATGGCACCCAAGCCTAAAGGAAGGCCAAGGATGCATTTGAGTTATGAGAATGTAGAGGGTGAAGAGATGGTGGAACATGGAGGTACCCGAGGAGACTTTTGGGAAACCTTCAGGAGAGGTTGAAGAAGAAGTGAATGTTGGAAGTGTCCTCATATACCCCCAATCCTCACATACCGTTTTAAATGACACTCTTATCCAAATGTTGATGGAAATGAAGGTAAAATTTGACATTATGGCTACAAGAATGGGATTGATGGAAGAAAAGTTAGCCTAACCAATGGGTCAACTTAAGCATGACGATGGTCATGGTGGTCATCAAGGAGACAAACAACTTGTTCATGGGATCTCTTTTGAGAGGACTGAAGAGAAGGCAAGCAACATATGCAAGAGGCTTTTACAATGGTTACCCATAAAAATACTACAAAGAATGCCACAAGTGGATTCATGGTGGAGGCAAGAAGACCTCTCATGAGAGAAATGAGGCCAACATCTTTCCAAGCTGGTCCATCTCAACTACATGGAAAGCAACACACATCTTGGTCTAAAAATTTGGAATCAAACCTCGGAGAACCTAAAAGAGTATCTTCACATCCCAAGGAAAATAAATCTTCTATGTTTGAAGAAGAGTTGTATGTTTATGATGATGTGGTTGAGCATAATTGGGATCACATGTCATTCACCAAAAGGCAAAGGGAAGCTCACGATACATGGATGGAAATGCCTAACTTTATCAAGAGGGATTACAAGGATTTTGCATAATTCTTGGGATCATATGTGCAAGTGCAAAGGTACAAATCCTCTAATCATCATCATGAGAATGCATCATCTACCACTTCCAAGGATGTTAAGGATAAGGTCTCAATCCTCGAATTCAAGGGTGAAGGATCAACCCTATATGAATTGGAGGAATGGATGAACAAAATGGAGACATATTTTCAGCTATACCCAAAGAATGAGCAGGATAAAGTGTAGTTTGCATCCTTACACTTGGAAGATTATGCCCATCAATGGTAGAGGCATTTGGTCAAAGAAGGGACTACACTACATAGAAGGAATTGAAGAGAGAGATGAATATGGCCTTTGTTTTACCTTTGGTTCTTGACTGATACCATGAAGAATGGTATGAACTCTCACAGAAGGGCACATTGGTTAGGGAGTACATCAAAAAGTTCATGAAACTCTCTATGTTTGTAAATGGACTCAATGAGGACATGAAGATGAAGTTCGTGCATGGTCTAGATTCCTACATCAAGGTGGATGTATAAGCACAAAGACCTAGCACCATCAAGGAGGCTATGAGGTTGGCGGAGCTCTATAAGCCAAAGTACATGAAATTTCAGCCCATCATACCCTCTCAAAAACCATCCAATACTTCTTCAAATGTTAGCAAAAGATTTCCTTCCATAACACCCACTTTTATCTCTAGGTTTTCATCATCATTTGGAGGAACAACCCAAGAGTGGAGTTCAAAATGATGCAAAGAAAGGCAATAGTTTTGTCAAGAAGACTTTTCAACCCTTCAAGAAGACACAAAGGATGTACAGAGTTGAGGAGCAAGGGTTTATGCTTTAAATGCAAAGAGAAGTGGTCACCCGGGCATGTTTGCAAGTCAAAGAAGGTGACAGCTACTATGATTCTTATGGATGAAGGGGATGATTCAAAGAAATCTCATGAGGTGGAGGAATATGAAGATTGCATTTAAGAGATACACGATGATATCTTGTAGGATCACTCTTTCATCCAAGAAGAGGATACGTTTCCATTTGACCCCGATGGGGAAAGTCATGCAAGTATTTTGGGAGGTGATACATCCAAAAGTGCAGTAAACGCAACTTACACATGCTCTATTTCTCAAGAGCTTTTGGCGGGATGCAAGAGCCCAAATACTTTGAGATTAGTGGGAACCATTAATGGGAGAGTTACACACATTTTGGTTCATTTCGAGAGTACACATAGCTTCATCAACTCTAAATCCATCAACTCTATCAAGCTATCTCCAACGGAGCTACCCATAACCTTCCAAGTGCAAGTGGTAAATGAGAAAAATAAGAAAGCTACATTGGTTTTCCCTTCTACACAAGTGACATTGTCTTCTTCATACACTTGGAAAGGTGATTTGGTGGTCGTGGACATGGGTCCCATTGATGTAATTATGGGGTGTGATTGGTTAGCTTCTCTTAGTGATTTCCACATGAACCTTCAGCAAGATGTTATAATCTTTTCACATGCTGGATAGTAAGTGGTATTGGCTCAAAATGTATCAAAAGAACTCTCTTTGATCACTCCAAAGTGGCTCAAGAAGGAACTCAAGAATCTTGGCACTATCTGTGTGTTACATGTTGTTCAAGAGGGGATGGATGGTATTCAATAGCACATAGAACAAATGGACAAAGATATGGTGACGCTTCTCAAAGAGTATGAGGACATTTTTCAAGTGCCAAAGAGTTTGCCACACCCAAGAGGGAGATTGATCATGATATTATACTTGAACTAAATGCAAAGGTTGTGAACAAGCCTCCTTACCAGTTGTCTAAGATGGAAAGAGAGAAAGTGGCAAAGCAAGTACAAGAATTTCTTACCATGGGTCTTATATCCAAACCTCATAGTCTCTATTTGCATCACCTGTTCTATTAGTGAAGAAGAAGGATGGGTCCTTTCGTATATGCATTGATTACCATGACTTGAACAAACTCACCATCAAGAATAGGTACCCAATATCCCATATTGATGATCTCCTTGATAAGCTCAAAGGTGCAAAGTTCTTAACTAAGATTGATTTAAGATCGGGTTACCATCAAACACGAATGAAGGAGGGTGATGAGGAGAAGATGACATTTACAATCGAAAGGGAAATGTTTTACTTTATGGTTATTCCCTTTGGCCTTACAAATGGCCCGGCCACTTTCCAAGTATTGATGAATAGGATATTGGCTCCCTTTCTATTCAAGTTTGTGCTGATGATGAATAGGATATTGGCTCCCTTTCTATTCAAGTTTGTGCTAGTGTTCTTTGACGATATCTTGATTTATAGTAAGAGCAAGGAAGAGAATTTATCTCATGTGAAACAAGTGTTTGGGATGATGAGTAAGCACAAGCTTTATGCAAAGGAGAGAAAATGTGCATTCATGGCTCAATGAAGTGGAGTATCTTGGACACTTGGTGGGAGAAGGGAATTAGGTGTGATCCAAAAGAAAGTAGCATGTGTCAAAGAATGGCTAACTCCTAGCAATACAACTCGATTGAGAGGATTTTTGGGATTATCTTCTTTCTATAGAAGATTTATGGAGCACTATGCATCTATTGCAGCAGCACCTCTTACTGATCTACTCAAGAGGGAAGCTTTCTTTTGGGATGCTATTGCCGATAAGAGTTTCAATGAACTCAAAACCTTGCTCACATCAACTCCTATTCTAATTTGCCGTGATTTGTCAAAGACATTTTATGTGAAAGCGGATGCAAGTGGAAGAGGGCTTGGGGCAATTTTATACCAAGAGCATGGTGTCATTGCATTCGAGAGTAGAAAGCTTACCAAGAAAAAGATGGGGTTGCATTTTTATAAGCAAGAAATGTTGGCTATACTTCATGCAATCAAGAAATGGCATCACTATTTTTATGGTACACATTTTAAGGTGAGGAGTGATCATAGGGTGCTGAAAGTTTTCCTTTCCCAACCCAATCTTTCTCCCAAACAAAAGAGATGGTTGGCTACCCTTCAATGATATGATTTTGAGATATCCTACACACCCGAAAGGACAATATAGTTGCGGATACATTGTCAAGCATGTGGCTTGTACTATGACCTCAATTATGGAAGTGTATAGTAAATCGATCAAAGGGATTCAAGAGGAATATCTTATCAATGAAGGTGCTACCCATATTTATAGGAAATTACATCAAGGAGATGATGGAGAATTCTCTCATTTACAAGCTTTGTAATGGTATCCTATGACACAAGGATAAGGTGTGCATGGTTCCTACCTCATCTTACATTCCCAAGGTGATTTATGAGATGCATTCCTCACCACTTTCAAGCCATCTTGGTGTACTTAAATCTTTTGACAAAGTGAGCAAGAGATTCTATGAAAGGCACGTGGAGAGATATCAAGAATTTTGTGTTGGAATGTGTGTCTTGCCAAAAGAATAAGGATAGTCATCAACTTCCAAGTGGATTGCTTCATCCTTTGCCTATTCCAGATGGGAAATGGACTCACATTTCTATGGACTTCATTATGAGTCTACCAAGGACAAAGCATGGATAGGATAAAATATTTGTGGTTGTAGATAGACTCACCAAATCAGCCCATTTCCTTGCTTCAAAGATCACTTATGGGGCCTTTCACATTGCCAAGCAATTCATGGAACATGTTTTCAAGATATATGGTTTGCCACTTAACATAGTTTATAATAGGGACACCAAGTTCATGGGTACTTTTTGGAGGACATTATATGAGAACATGGGTACCCAAATCACTCCATCTACAGCCTATCACCCTCAAACGGATAGGCAAACGAAGTGCACAAACAAATGTCTTAAAGTGTACTTCAGACACTATTGTCATGATATGAAAATATCTTGGGATGAGTGGCTCTATCTTGTTGAATTTTGCCACAATTCAAGCAAGCACTTGAGTCACTTTTTGAGGCTCTTTATGGGTATCAACATGTGCCATCTATTGCCTTCCATGAGGTTAAAATGCTTAATCCTTTGGCAAGGAAAAATTGGAAAGGATGAGACAGCTTCTTTAACTTTGCAAGAACAACATAAAGAAAGCTCAAGAGGTCATGAAGGCAAATGCAGATGAGCATAGGCGAAAGATGGAGTTTAAAGAAGGTGACTATGTGCTACTAAAGCTTCCTAAGAGCCGTCATAACATCCTCAAAGGATCTTCCAATCCAAAATTGGCTCATAGATACTATGGCCCATGCATGGTAGTCAAGAAAGTGGGTGACTTGGCTTACAAGCTTGATTTGCCTTCTTCTACAAGAATTCATATGTGTTTCATGTGTCCAACATTAAGAGGTTTGTGGGCACTCTTCCATAAGAGTTCTTCCATAAGAGATTAAAGAGCTACCACATCCATGGATGAAGAAGGGGAGATCATATATCTTGGCCATACTTCATGCAATCAAGAAATGGCATCACTATCTTTATGGTGCACATTTCAAGGTGAGAAGTGATCTAGCGTGTTGAATTTTTCCTCTCCCTACCCAATATTTCTCCCAAACAAAAGAGATGGTTAGCTACACTTCAAGGATATGATTTTGAAATATCCTACACACCTGGGAAGGACAATGTAGTTGCGGATGCATTGTCAAGAATGTGGGCTTTGTTGAGAAGCATGGTGCCATAGAGCACATGTAGAGGCAGGGAGTGAGTAGGTGAGGATGAAGCCATATGGCTAAAGTGGATTATCCCACATGCATGGACCAAGCAAAGATGTACTCTACCCATATAAAAGGGGTCATTTTTAACAAGCAATGGAAGTACAAGCACTTGCACACATCTCAAGCCGCTTATGAGTACAAGTCTTAATCTTTAACCTAATTGTGCTTGAGTCTAATGTATACACTCATCCTTATGAGTGCACTTAGGCACCATCCACCATAGGGTTAATCATGTGTGCTTATCCACCATCCACCATAGGGTTAATCATGTGTGCTTAGGCACCATCCACCATCCACCATCCACAATAGGGTTAATCATGTGTGCTTAGTGTGTAATTAGTATAATTAGCTTTTTGCAAGAGGTACCATAAATCTTAACATGGTATCAAAGCCTTCCCTCTCTTCTTAAGATCTCTATTAGAACTTTCTTAGTATTCTCTCTCACTAATTATATCATTAGTGGCTCTAATCCATCTTATGGAGTTCTCCCCTCTTTGTGGCTAGAGTTTGAGCACTTCATTCTCCCAATCCCATTCATCATTGCTCAAGCCACTTTATGTGTTTCATTATTGCACTATTGCTAATCCATAGCCAAATTCATCGCCACCAGGAAGCCCGTAATTTGTGAAAATACACCACCTGGTCTTTTGCTACATTCATCAACTGTGTTTAGATAAAGTTTAGCAATGGTATGAGCTACCCACACTTCAAATTTGGTGCCCTTTCATCCACTGTGTGGGTCACAGTAAGCAAAAAACAAGTCGATATTTTTTAGGGCAAATGAGCTTGTTTCTTGGAGTTTAAGTTGAGTTTTTCTACATAGGCCTCTTCTACACTTCAAGAACAAGATCCTCATGCAAAGATCCCCTTCAATATTTTCTTGCACAAGCTCAATTTGAGCCTCCATCTTCTTGACCACTTAATCATTATGATTGAGACTAATTAGAGTAATTAATATATAATTAGTAAAAATTATATGTGATTGAGACTAATCAAAGTAATTAACATATAATTAGTAGAAATTACTTGTGATTAAGATTAATCAGAGTAATTAACATGTAATTAGTAGAAATTGGGTGTAATTGGGAATACAATTGAGTAATTAGGGATGTATTTAGTGTGTAATTGGGTGACTTGGCTTACAGGCTTACAAGCTTGATTTGGCTTCTTCTACAAGAATTCATAATGTGTTTCATGTGTCCAACCTTAATAAGAGGTTTTTGGAGAAATCTTCCACAAGAGATTGAAGAGCACCACCAATGGATGAAGAAGGGGAGATTATATATGAGCCGGGCAGGATTGTGGACAAGAGAACAAGGAAGTTCAGGAATAGGAACATTGAAGAATTCCTTGTTAAGTGGAAACAATTGCCCATGGATGAGGCTACTTGAAAATCTTTGGAGTATGTGTAACAACATGGTCTACTTTTTGAGAAAGATGTTTCTTGACCAAGTGGCATGATTTGTATGGAGAAAATGGGCAATACTTGGGATTATAGGCATGCTGTAATTTCGGGACAATTTTGGGGAGGTCCATTGTTGGGGTCATTGCTCTACTCCAACCAGCTTCAATGGTCATCACAATGGAAGAATATGATATGGAACACGATTAGCTAAGTGTATACATCATTTGTAGCCTATACCATGGAGTTTTCATGAAGAATCTTTCAAAGGATCTCATCTACAACAAGGGCTACCATAACAATCCCACACATATGCATTGGAGATGAAGAGACTCATGGACTTCCTTACATTTGGAGATCATATTTGGGACCTTCACCTCTTCCCATTGATTTTATTTGAGGCTATGTTGAATTGTAGATATCTTGTATGATTTTGAGGATAAAATCTTTGGGAAGGGATGGTTTGTAGTGAAGCATAAGCTAAGGTCACAAACATGTAAATAATGGGCCATGAATAAGGCTACTATAAATAGAGTCTTGGGTTCATTGTAGAGATCTTTTAGTCATTCATATCTTGGAAATCTACATGTAATCTTGGATCCTTTCTTAGAGATGGCCTTTCATGGTCTAGGACTCATGACAAGCTTGATATAGCCATCTTCATTGTGGTGAGAGGTTAAATTACTTAGGCCTTATATACATGCCTCCCTTGCTACATGTGCAGATAGATTTCCTCTATTTTTATCATAATCTCTCATGGATTTCTCATGTATGTTTGTTACCCATCAAATGGATGCTAGATTTATACTTTATGTGTTGATTTCTTGATCTTTAGTCTAGATCCATTTCGTAATGTGTTTAATCAACTGTGTGCACTAGTATGATATGGTCAGGATTAATGTGTTTAATCAATTGTGTGCACTAGCTATTATTACTTTGGATGAAGGCGAAGAATGAGTGGCCGATTATATGTTAATCACTGGTGGAACATGTGTTGAACCACTATGGGATATTTTGGAAGACATGTAAACACCTTTATGGTTTCATATTTAGGGCATCTATATTTTTCTAAGGCTGTGTCTTTTATACATACTAAATAGGATTTTATACTTTTGATAGGTCCAAGTCTTATATAATAATGCTTACTATATTTTTGTAGGACTTGCACGCTCATAAACTCAAAAGCACTTGTTTGTGTATTTTAAAAAAAAAATCTTTTTGAAAAGCAATCGCTTTTTCTAATATATATAAATATAGGAGAGTGGTACAAGGGCCACACTCTACCCAAGGGAGATTCAAGCCACTCTTGTGTCGACTGTGACTTCTACTCTATCTCTCTCTCTCTCTTGTTTATTTAATTTGGTTTATTTAAGATTTATACTTTCAGTCCCAACTAAGTTAGTGTAGTGGTCAAGCTTGTGACTTGTAAACTCTAGGTTATGAGTTCAAGTCCCACTAGGCTCTCTCATGTTATTAAGGGACACCTATGCTCGCTTGATGTGTTTAAACACTCGAGTGACTCCTCCTCCTCGGGTGGTGGATCACCCGAGATAGGAGGATCCATACGAGACCCCTCCGCTGTTCCAACGCTCGACTCATCGCGGTGGTCATGAGGATGCCTAATTTGTGGCTCTTGCCCGGTGGTACGTGGCCCTTGCCCGACCATGATAATTGGCTAATTGTTGGAAGGGGAAATCGGCTCCACCCACTTGAGTGGGCCTCGGGTGTGTACGAAAAAAAAAAGATTTATACTTTCAATTTGCGCAAATAGGGACATACAACGAGTGAAAAGAGAAATTGTATTAATTAGTTGAGGGGAACTTGCAATAAAGTAACCTGATAACCTTTGAATTAACAAGTTATTTTCAACATTTTTTATAATTTGCGTTTTGATTTCCAACGGTTGCGGTTTGCGGCGGTCAAATTAAACGATGCAGTTGAGGACGTTGCTAAGCGTACAATGAGTAATAGAGGTGTATGATTAGCGAGCATCCTGTTGAGAGCAGAGTTTCTCTCTAAAGACATCGCCTGCCTGCCCAAGGTAATGCGCCTGTCCTAATTGAAATCACAAGAAAACCCTCAAAAATAAGATTTAATTATTAGCTGGCATTCTGTAATTGTGGATTAGTATTGGCACGGGTGAGCGTTATTCAAATCAAGTGCGAATCCTATTATTTGTTGGCGATACGATCCTAATTTTGAGATGAGAGGAGAAGTGACCCGGAATACCTCTTTTTCTCTTGCTTGCTTGTGAGCTTTGTTGTACTGGCCACCCGAAAAGACTTCTGGTATGCACAACAAAACCATTGTCTCTCTGATCACATTTACTCTTTACCTTATATTTATTCATTTATATTTATGCAGAGCAATTATTTGTTGCTAGTTGACAGTTCTGCAGCAATTTTTCGTTGTGGACGGTTATACGTACGAAATCCATGCAGTCATTTTATTTTTTCAACCTTATGTTTATCTTATCCTTCTGGAAACCTTAACCAAGATTAGAGAAAACTTATAAAATCGTATTTCTCTTTTCAAAAATGTAAATTAATAATGCGCTTCGAGAGGACAGAATTAATAAAATTGATTAATTAATAATTTGCTTACAACAACAAATTAAGATTCTACGTCTTTGTTTCAACTCTTCTTGCTAGCACAAGGTTCTGTCATATACGACGTCCAATTTCACGTATATTTTTTGATAACAAACATTTTAAATTTCTAACTTATTCATTTATTATTGTTTTATCCATAGAAATTTTTGTCATGAAAAATAAAAAATATCTATGGTTTTCTTTTTATCTTTACACAATTGTATTATGACTAATTTGACTATATGTATTCTGAATTATTAACCTTTTTTTTCTTTTTTATTATGTAGTGAAATGTCAAAAATGAAAAAAAGAGCAAGAGAATCAACGACTGGAAAATTTATAAATTCAACTAATGAAAGCCATGAAGTTTCAAGCATAGAACCTAAGAAAAACCGTGGAAGACCAAAGAAGTTATCTAATGAAGATGCAATGTTAGATCAATCCAATGTCAACTTGAAAGTGCTTGAGCTAAGTGTGACAATATCATTAGGTGGTAGTGACATTGATGAAGCATTACTAAATAATCTTCATGATTTTATCACTAAAGAATGCCTTGCTGGTAGTTGCTTATTGGAAAGAGGAGGCATAGTTTTCTATTTACACTATCAAATGGTCATTAGAATTCATGCAAAGTCAATAATTGCAGTTAATAAGCTCATCAAAAAGTATCTTGGTTGGGATAAGAATAATCCCATTGGTGGCATTGTAATGTATAGAGCATTAAGGCAGAAGAACATGCACACATTTCATGGTATGATAGGCTATTGTATGAAAGATATTGATAAGCCTCATTATAAAAACGTGTCACATAATATTAGTGCTGAAGATATTTCAATGGGAATAGAAATTTACATGCAATATGGTGCAAATGATTTGAAGAACAAAGTTTGTCTTACTCCAACAAACATTTTTGATAGAGCATTGATGTTTTGGAAGTTCTATTTAAAGCATCCTTTAGGCAATAATTTCTGCACCACCATTCATAAAATGATCAAGACATGAAAATACTACTCGTCTTCTAATTGGATAACACCATATCAAGGAAGAGAAATGGAGCTTCAAAAAGTTGATGCTTTATGGAGGACAATGGTATACCCATCCAACGGACGCTTCATTGTCCAAGAGTCTTAAAGGTCCTGACAATTTATATGCATTCTCTTTTTAAATATTTACTCAACGGACGCTAGTCGCGCTAATTGCTGCTAATTCGCTTCTTCTCCCTTGTTGTTGGCCACCTTCATTACCGACTTTCTCTCTCTCTCTCTCCATTCACTCTTTCCTCTTCTTAAGGAAAATAGCTACCGCCTATCGCTCCTTTATCAAAGGGAAAGGAAAATAAGCTGACGAAAATCCAGTATCAAACCGTCGTTCAGCGCCGTTGCAGCTTGGCCGTTGCCATCTCCATTAACGTTAATGGAGTCGTTGTTCAGTGCCGTTGCCAGCTCCATTAACGAAATACATTTAAAAACTTATTCGAAATACATTTAGAAAAAAAAGTCTTGGAAAATATAGCGCTGCACAAAGGCTTGGCGATTACAGAGCTAGCCGAAATACATTTTAAAAAAAGCCTTGGCAAATTCAGCGCTGCACACATTCTCCCAATACAGGCTTCCCAATACCCTTCACACAATGCTGCAAGTGAGTGTTTCCACTGGGATTCAACCTCCAATGTCCACCTCAAATCGAAATCAACAAAGAGAGCCACACATATCAATTCAAGAACCTGCACTTGGTGTTTTTTATGCAACAAATCTTCAATGGGAGACTCGTCATGATCCCCTTTCCAATTTCGGTATTCTACAAATTGCTTATGTACCATGGGAAAGAGTACCCAACTTTGTGCTTGGTGAAAATCAAAGGCTCGATACACCTACCAACTTTCGAGTGGAGTGGACAAAGAAGAGGGATCTTGGTTCGTTGCATGTACCTAATGAGGATAGCTACCTTTGTCTCATTGCGTGAGTTCCTCGAATACACACACCATGCATCTTTTCATGTCCATCCATTGTGTACATTATTTGAAGGACTTTTTTTAAGCTTTTAAGCAGATACTGGTGTGCTTTCGGGGGGCCCAAGATGCTACTAGTAGCTCCAATTTCAAGCCACATCTCAAAAGAAGAGTACATTCTGAAAGGCACTTTGTTGGATGCCAATGTCACTTTGTCGTCTCACAATTATATTTATGGCCTAATGTGGCTCGCATAAGCTATGTCCAATATTAGCATGTTAACTCACATGGTGATGTGTGTCATGGAATGCATGATATGGGCCTTCCATCTATAAAATTATTTTTTGCTCCATGGTTGTCCACTCACATGAAGGGATGGATTTGTGACATGCTCCACAAGGGATTCACACCACAGCAAGTGTTGAAGCATCGTATTGAATTGGTACAAAGGAGCTCACAAGAGGGTTCATTTCAAGCTGCAAGAGATACCTTCCTTACTTTACATGACATTTTAAATGTTGCAAACAAGCTAGAGACAATAACACTCCAAACAGACCATCATGATGCACGAAGTGTTCATAATTGGGCAATAGCTAACACTCGGCATACCTTCTTTTACCAACCATATGATGAGGCAAAGGAAAAGTCGTTTACATTGGGTATCCAAACTTGCTGGCAACTAGTGACATGATGAACACATATGGCAACAATAGTTTGTTGGCCACATGGACGCTACTTTTGGCACCAATAAGTACAAGGTATTGTATCTTTTTATGATGCATATTATTTCTCATTATTTCTATGAGATTGAGATATTACTCTTATTTGCATTCCATTTCCCAGCTTATTGTACTAAATTTCTATGCAGTTTCATCTCTACACCATCTTAGTCTTTGATGCTTTTCGGAATGGTGTTCTAGTTGCATGGGTTATCACATCGTCTTGTCGAGGCGATGATACCCAGCAATGGATGACCACGCTTAGAAATTGCATTCAAGACTTTAATAGATCATGCGAAGCAAACGCCTTTATGGTTGACGATGTGGAAGCAGAAATCCAAGCTTTACAGTAAGTTCGTAGTATTTCTCACATTTAATCAGTTAAACATCAAAATATCGATGTGTCAACTATAACCATTCATGTCTTTATGCTACGTAGGGAAGTGTTTGGAGTCCCTATCTATTTATGCCTTTGGCATGTCCGAAGATGTGGGCTTAAGAACTTAATTTAAAAAGTACCAGATGCTTCCGTTCGAGCTGACATGCTCAGAACTTTGGGGCATATTATGAATATACATGGCAAGCCATGCAAGAGCTCCCATGACAAGGAAGAAGAAGCAACCCAGTTGGTGGAAACATTTTTGCAGACATACACTGTCCAAGCATCATTCATATAGTACTTCAAGGATCAATGGCTTCCACGAATCGGTATGTTCAATCTGGGCTATCAAGCTCTTCCCTACCCTACTTCTTTGTCCCCCTACGGTATGTCAAAGCATAAGACACTGTCCACACTCCTCGGCTTCGAGTATTGTATTGAACCCGGACAACTTCAGCCTGTGACCCCCCCTCTTGGTCTATGAGTGAGTCCTTCCCATGGCCATGTTCTTATCTTCATGGACAACCCCATCCACGAGCTCAACCTCACCTGTAGTAACCTCACGTGTAGTGTACAGTCAATGATAAACATAGATGTTACTGAATTCATTTGCTTTACCTTATGTAATGTGTATGTCCACACACCTTCCATGTCAACCTCTCCCCTACCATGGCTGTGTCATCATGAACCTCACCTCCAACATCCATAGTATATTGGTCTTTGGTACCCCCACCCACGAGCTCAACCTCACCTGGCAGTGTACAATCAATAATAAACATAGATGTTACTGAATTCATTTGCTTTACCTTATGTAACGTGTATGTCCTCCACACACCTTCCATGGTGGCAACCTCTCTATACTCAGCCGAACATGCAGCCCGTGCCATGGCTGTGTCATCATGAACCTCACCTCCAACATCCATAGTACTTTGGTCTTTGGTACCCCCACCCACGAGCTCAACCTCACCTGTAGTGTACAATCAATGATAAACATAGATGTTACTGAATTCATTTGCTTTACCTTATGTAACATGTATGTCCACACACCTTCCATGGCAACCTCTCTATGCTCAACCGAACATGCAGCCCCTGCCATGGCTGTGTCAACATCACTTGAAATGCCAAGCAAGACAAGTGCATAGCTGAAATTATATAGGCAACATCACAAGAGGGTCTCTACTAATAAAGCCACTAGGTAATAGCCAGTTCATAATGCATACCACATTGCTCACGTGGGGATTCCCGAGACATCATGTGGCATAGAGCATCCAATGCATCCTCTTCCAAATCCACGAGCTGGCTTGAGTGCGTCTTCTCCTCCGGAGATGGACTAACCACATCTTCCACATGCGTAGAAGAAGTGTCTAGTATAAAACATGTTATTTGAAACATTAGAAATGAAAGTGCTAAAGTCAATAAATGAAACATTAGAAAGTATTTGGATGTGACTATACCATGAGCTAGCTCTAATGGTCCAACACAACCCAAGCATCACTCGAACCTCTCTACCGGCCCCTTAGGACACGGTTCTTTTCATCACCAAGGTTTGCTGCCCTATACTCTTCCATTCCTTCATTGATGTAATCCTCAACAATGAATGATTCTTTCCAAGCAAGGATGTCCTTCCTATGGATGTCACATGCATCCATATATATCATTTTCCATTGAATCCCTACCTTAACCTGCAATCTATATCTCTTCATATGCAGATTCTGTTCATGGCGTTATCCCTTGGTGCTTTGACTGGGACTTTTGCATACTTACGTAGGATTTCTCTTATCTTCCCTCTCTCATAGATCACCATAGGCAATTCTCGATGCTTTGTTAGTTAGGCGATGATGATTAAACATGTCTAAGCGAGAGAAGGTTTTTTGGTGTACCTTGATGCCCATGGCAATCGAGCACCAAGCATACATACTCCTTCTTAAACCTACCACACTTCAACCTCTCTGCATATCTATGTTGCTCCCACTAAGGCACATCACAATTAGCATGTTATGAGTATATGTATGTGGTAAATGTATGCGTAAGATGTGTGTGTGTAAGTAAGATGGGATGTGTGTGTGTGTGTGTGTGTGTGTGTGTGTGTAAGATGGTGTGTGAATGTAAATACTTGCATGTGGGTGTGCGTGTGTGTGTATATGATAAGTATGTGTATGTGTAAGTGGTAATATGTGTATGCAATATAGGTTGTGTGTATGCAATGTGTGTAAGTGGTAATACGTGTATGCAATATGAATATGTTGTAATGCATGTATGTTACATGCGCGCATTTGTGAATGTGTAAATGTGTGTGTGTGGAGTTATGTATGGTGTACGTGTATGGTGTGTGTGGTGAGTATGTGTATTGAGTATGCGTAATGGTGTGTGTGTGTGTGTGTGTGTGTATGTGTATGTGTATTGAGTATGTGTATGGTGTGTGTGTGTGTGCCCAGATAAGTTTGATTGAGTATGTGTATGTTGTAATGAGTGTATGTTACATGCGCGGATTTGTGAATGTGTATATGTGTGTGCGTGTGGAGTTATGTATGGTGTGTGTGTGTGTGTATGTGTGTGTGTGTGTGTGTATTGAGTATGTGTATGGTGTGGGTGTGTGTTGAGTATGTGTATGGTGTGTGTGTTGAGTATGTGTATGGTGTGTGTGTATGTGTATGTGTATGTGTATGTGTATGTGTATGTGTATGTGTATGCGTGTATGTTACATGCCCAACTTTGTGAATGTGTATGTGTGTGTGTGTGTGTGTGTGTGTTGAGTATGTGTATGGTGTGTGTGTTGAGTATGTGTATTGAGTATGTGTATTGAGTATGTGTATGGTGTGTGTGTGTGTATGTGTATGTGTATGTGTATGTGTATTGAGAATGTGTATGGTGTGTGTGTATGTGTATGGTAAGTTTGATTCATGTGTGTGTATGTTCTAATGCGTGTATGTTACATGTGCGCATTTGTGAATGTGTTATGGTAAGTTTGATTCATGTGTGTGTATGTTCTAATGCGTGTATGTTACATGTGTGCATTTGTGAATGTGTATATGTGTGTGTGTGGAGTATGTGTATGGTGTGTGTGTGTGTGTGTATGTGTAAGTGCATTGAGTATGTGTATGGTGTGTGTGTATGTGTATGATAAGTTTGATTCATGTGTATCTGTATGGTGTGTGTGTATGTGTATGTGTGTGCATTGATGGTGTGTGTGTATGTGTATGATAAGTTTGATTCATGTGTGTGTTATAATGCATGTATGTTACATGTGCGCATTTGTTATGTGCAAAAGACATTTGGTGTGCACAATATGAATATAAACATGAATTGAAACAAATCACAACTTGCTAATTGTGAAAATTGCACTTACATCGTTCTCACGCCTTATCACCGTAAAGGGAGGCTGCTGGCCTTCATTTGGAATCTCCTCCTTGACATAGTCTCATGATCATCCTCATTAGAAGGAGGATCATCCTCATCCTCTTCATCTCCATGAACATCTCTCAAGGAAAATAGCCCATCATTTGAGGGTGCAGCCCAAAATACATCCTCATTTTTGAGTGGAAGCCCCTTGCTCTCATGCCCTTAGACCGCGTGAGACTGTTATGCCAAGTAGCTTTCACCCTCCTCCTTGTTGCTGTAGAGGAGAGAACCTGATGCAGGTCGCCCAATGCTGGGCATTGGGAAAGGCATGCCCCTCCTCTTCCTGACACCTGGTCCTCACCATGTCCTCAGTGCCCTCGGAGTCACTTGAATGAAAGGGATGCTTGTCCTCTATGAGCTCAGCTCCGCTCGAGCCCCCAAGCCCACAATTACGCTGCCTTGGTGAGGAATCCAACTAAGAGCTGGAGCTAATGTTGATTAGCACACACTACTTCCCTGCACACGCTGCCTCTCTGCCCTGTATCGGCTGTTTGTCTTCTCGTGCTGCTTCATGTATTCCTTCTTGTTTGTCTTCCCCTGCTGCCCTCCACACGCTGCCTCTCTGCCCTGAGTTGTCCATAGAAGTAGGGCATGTCATGGGCGCTGGCACAAACACGGGGCTCCTGCATTGGGGGCTCTTGTGGCCCCCATGGTATGCAGCTGGAATACTACAGCACCCGCTGGTGTGGATGGAGGCAGTGAGCTGACTGGGAGATGCCATGCGAGGCATGTTGTCCGTCTACCACACGCTGGAAAGGACAGAGACGGGAGCACGCAAATCCAACGTGGCTCACGCAGGCGAGAGGTGGAGGTGGAGTTAACTGGCAGTGATGGCGATGGGGCCAACGGCTCGAGTTGGCTGAGGTGGAGTTCCAGTGAAGTGACGATGGGGCCCATGCGCATGGGGATGCATGGCCATGCTGTGGACAGCAGGCATGCATACCATGGAGGGGCAGTTAAAGGTGAAACAAATGTGCCGCGGGGGCTTTTGAGAAGTCAGCCCCTCCACGTGAACTAAAGACAACGGGAGGGGCTTGGGATATATCCTCGGGTCTGTTAAATTGCATAAGAAGAGGAAAGACGAGCAGGGCCTAAATTTGATGCCTGTTTTTCCTGTCAAGGGCCATTTTGCCTGTCAAAAAAGGTAGTTGAAAAAAATTCCTGTCAAATGACAAGCCCGAGAAAAAAAATTGCCTGTCACCTCGACAAGCTATTCCAAATACTACCAGTCAATTGAAATTTGACATGCTTAGTATTATTATTAAAGTTAATTTCCAATGGCCATGTGTGGGTGCTGGGCGGCGGGCGCTGTGAGACGAGTGGCCGGTCAAGGTATGGAAGCCTGAAGGGTTCACAAGGGTGTGGAAATTGGGACCTGGGTCTTCAAACTTCAAAGTTTGAACACTGTGGCGAGCGCTACACGCAGGCTGCTGGAGTCTGCATGTAACATGAGCCGCCCGCCTCTACGATTCAAATTTCGCACTGCAGTCTGCGCACCGGCGGCTCCCTGAGGCTGGGCGAACAGGTAACAGGTTGTAAGACTGCAGTCTGCGCCGCCTTGTTACCCCTGTCTCTAGGTCGGCGGTGGCAGGCAAGAGAGGGCAAGTAGCGCAGCAGGGGGCAGCACACAGCGATGGATGGCTTGGGCGGGGAGCACACAGAGATGCACGCGGGGTAGGATGGCGTGAAGGAGCCAGCAGGCTGCGAGGCGTGGGCCAGTGCGCAGGGACCTCAATGACAATGACAATGGCCTGGCTGGTGGCTCTAGCCTCTGACTTGTAGAAGACAAGGAGTTCACGTTGAAACCTGAGCTACTGAATCTGAGCGCTGCATCCTCCTGCTGAATAGGCCCAGTAGTTGGCAGCAACAAGCGTGTTCGTGACTAAAGTCTAAAGCTTTCTACGCAAGGAGTCTTTGGAAATTTCAAGAGTAAGTGATGCTATCTTTTTGTGATTCATTCTTCTTGTTTGAGCTCTATGCTTTTATTGCAAACAAATGTTGAAGAAAATTACTGCACTCATTACTATAATCATATGTAGAATGCATTTTATGTATAGTTTTTTGGGATATTTAATGGTTACCTCGCTCATGTATGGTATGGTTCAATGTGTTGCAGACTAGTTTAGTTTTGCCTATTGCTAGTTGTTGACAATGGATCCTGGCAAGAGAGTAGCGAGTTCACTCTCTTCTTCAAGGAAGAAGAGAAAGTTTCAGCCCAAGCTTGATGCTTTTTTAACTAAGCAGTCAAGCGGTGCAGGCCAGCCTAGCAATGCATGTAATGATGTACAAAGAAATGTGGCTAATGCACAAAGTGATGTGGCCAATGCTCAAGGCCATGATACTATCATGAGTGGCAGCAGGAGTGGTGCTGATGTAAATGATCATGTGGCTATTGAGATTAACAAGTCTGCTCAAGCTCCAGAAGCTTCCAAGAAGACTAAAAGGAAATGGCGTAATCAATGGACTCTCATCCATCCATGGGCTTACTTATGTAAGTCCATGTTGAATGAGGAAAGAATAAAATGTACTTATTGTCAGGACACCAAAAAGGTGAATATGTATACATCCCAAGAGGGTTCCTCACGCATAATGATCTCAGCATTGCATGATCATGCTTTGACACTCTTCCTCATAAGGATGTTGTGCATATTTTGAATGCAAGAAAACGCATCAATGAAGTTGGTAAAGGGCCTCTTGACCATGGCATAGAGAGCATTGTCCACACGGAACAAGCTCGAATTTTGACATGTATGAAGCTCGTTTATTTCTGTGCTTGTGAAGATCTTCCTTTAGAGAAGTATCCTAGCCAATGCAAGCTATTGCGTGAGCTTGGTACACCAAATGTTCCTGCTTCTAATGAGTATGGTTCATATGTGAACCCAATGTCTGGAAGAGAAATGTTGTTAGCCATTAGAGATCATGTAAAAAAGCAGATGCTAGCAGACATGCGTGCAAGTCCTTTTACTCATTGCTTATTGATGAAAGTACAGACCGCACTATGGAGAAGCATTTGATCATTTATGTCTTGTATGTTGGTAACTCCGGAAAGGGGCGTGCAAAGTGTTCCTTTGTTGAGTTGTTACCTGTGGAGAATGCAAATGCAAAGGACATTTATGATGCAATGCGTACATTTATAGAGGACACTGGGTTAGAACTTCAAAAGCTCATTGCCATTGCAACTGATGGAGCATCTGTTATTATTGGGCACAAGACAGGTGTAGTTGCACGTTTTCAAGAAGTTAGGCCTCATATCATGCGTGTACATTGTATTGCCCATAGACAGGCTCTTGCAGCAAAGGATGGTTTTGTCTCACATCCACATGTTTATGCCTTTGTTGATAAGGTTGCCAATAAGGTGTATTGCTGGTTGGGAAAGTCCGCTAAGAGACATGCAGAATTATGGAAGATCATGAGTGAATATGATATGACGGATATGAAAGCATTACAAATTCACTCAGTACGATGGCTTTCAAGAGGGCAAGTGATGGAAAGGCTTGTTAACATAATGCCTGCTGTTCTTGAGCAGTGGCAACGCCATGACAAAAAGTGGTATGGATATGCCACTATGTATGTGGTGCAGTTCATGATACACCTTTCTGCCGATGTACTCATAGAGTTGAATAAGTTGAATGTAGAATTCCAAAGGCATGAAATGGATGTCACCACAATCGGTGCGATGATTGATTTGACATTTGAGAAGCTCACAAGAAGGTATCTTAGTAGCGATATCCATAATTTTGGTACTGGATCAAAGCATTTGACTACTTTCTTGGGGATGGCGAAAGAGGGCACATTAGTGTATTCAAATGCAAGTGGAAAGACTTATACGCATGCTTTGAAATTCAAGCCTATTCCTAATGACAAAAAGAAGAAAAATGCTAAAGAAATTAGTGAGTCTGCAGGAGAAGATGAGGAATTGGACTTAGACATGTTACTTGAGGATAGCGCCAAAGAGACCGGATCTCGTGAAGAATGCATATATATGGCACAAGCATATGTACATAACATTTTGGATGCACTTACTCGTCGTTTTAAGGATCTCTCAGTGTACAATGCTTTCAAAATATTTAGTCCCTCATCATATCCATTGGATGCAATTGATCGAGAGAAAAGAACGCAAGAATGGTTGGAAAGATTAATAAATTGGCTTAATCTGGACAGTCATACTATTGACATACGAAAATGTATGAGTGAAAGAGAAGATTTTGTTGGCATGTTATATAGGGTTGCACAAAATAAGAGTATACATGATGCATGGGAAGTATGCAGCGCAACCAAGACTTGGTGGGATTTATATCTCGGAATGATGCATTTATGGCAATTAAGTTTGGTTGTTCCAGCAAGTACCACTGCATGTGAGCGCGGTTTTTCTCGCCAAAATTTCATCAAAAGTACCTCAAGATCTGCCTTACGACTAGACACTTTGGATGCTTTGATGTTTCTATCTATTGATGCACGTGGGAGTTCTTTGATTGACTGGGACGATGTGTTTGATATTTGGGGTAAAGCAAAAAAGAGGAGAGCTATGCCATTAGAGTGATTTTTGGATTGCACAGCTTTGATGATTGTTCACATTTTCAATCTTTTGTCCGAGGTTTATTGTGATCTAGTGGTTTTTTATTTGATATCTTTTGATGATTAGGGATTTTGCACTGGCAAGATATGCATGAATGTGATTTTAAAGAGAGCCGGTCCGTAGGTTATTCTCTATTTTGTGTCTTCTTTTTATGGTATCTGTGTTGATATAAATTTACCTGTCATTTGACAAGAACTTTTTTATTGAAACCCGTCAAATTTAGGCCCTGAAGACGAGCGAATGCGGTAGGCCAGTAGAGGAAGCGAACTGTTTAAATCTTGGCAAAGTTTTTTCTTAAAGCAATCAGCGTGAGAGAGAGAAGCGGTTGCGCAAAAAGGGGAGAAAAGAGGTCGGGCAGACAGCCTAATTGTAAGGGTTCTTGCCCTACACCGCAACGCCAGGATTCAATACTCGTCCCCTTCTCCTGCATGCCATGAGGCATGTGGTCTCTCAAATTCTTTCTCAAACTAAAAAATAACCTCGCAATATCAAAAAAAGAGAGAAATATATATAATAAACTCAAAGAAACACCCAAGAGATAAAGTTTTTTTTAAGTCTTCTTACTTTTAACCCTTATAAGCAATGAAAAAGAGAGTAAAAATCAGAGGTGGGTTTAGCGCATCCCAAAAAAATGAAAAAAGATAAATTAGCGAGCATCTAGCACAACGTAGAGGAAAAATCCTCCTAATTTTGAAACATAAAAGTTCTCATAAATTGAGGAATAAATTAAGTTTTTAAAAAGTTTAGATCATTTAGCTTTACAAAGCTTCAAAAGGCTTTCTTTTTCATCAACACAAGATCTTCAAAGGGGCATCAAAGACTCTCATAGTTTCTTCTTGTAGATTTCAAAAGCTATATCCAAGACTGATTTTCACCAACAAAATCAAAGATTTCAAATGGCTTGCTTCTTCAAAATCAAACATCAAGGGTGACAATCAAGAGAACATTTTTAAGACTTTATCCAAGGCTTAACATCTAAACTCTATAAAATCAACAATAGCTCATAGTTTTGTTAAGATTTGCTTTTTGCATATAAAATCAAGGCTTTCAAACGATAATACATCAACAATGAGCAACAATTCCAACCACGGGACCAAAAATTTAGCTAATAAAGGAAAGACAGACAAAATTCTTTTGCAACAAATCTCACGTACTTTGACGTATTTCTTGTATCAAGCGGAACATTAAAGTTTATTTTTCACTCAGCGGGCATCACATTAAATCAAGAGTTCAAGGACACTTTGGGCATTCATAATTTTCATATTTTGGACTTCTTCCCCACTTCTTCCAAAGGGCTACATATCCCAAGTGCTACATCTCTAGCAAATCAATAGCATAAAGACCATTAACAGCTACATCAAAAGTTTTTTTCTCGAAAGTTTCTTCACATATTAAATCAAAGCTTCAAGAGATTTTACACTCTTTTTTTGATATCTTTTATTCAACAATCAAGATGACTTTTCTCTCGAGCAAAAGGGTAATTTTACACATGAAGGTATTTTTTTTATCAAGGTATGCCTAAACCTATTCAAAATAAAGTTTCACCTCATATGCTTCTATATATATATATATATATATATATATATATATATATATATATATATATATATATATATATATATAGGACTTGAAGTAACATATGCTAACATTAACCCCTAAATTTTATGAACATTTCAACATCAAACAAAAAAGAACATCTTACTCCTAAGATTATCACTAACCATGAGACCACCACTACATGCACAAGTCACACTTATGTCAAGTATCTTCTGACGTTCAAGAATCATCCTACTGAACATGCTAAATGGATGCTAGAAAAGTTTTTCCATTGTTACCAAAATCTCATGAACTCATATCATCCAACTTAAAATCCAAGTTTTGGAGGCTCACACTAGGGGCAAGATGAAGGCTATGGTGGGTAGAAGGTGATGTGAGCCATGGATTAGGGTGGAGGAATGTTGTTAATGACCAAGACAATGAAGGATTCATGCAAAGCAAGATGACCATGACTTGGATAGGATAGAATGCACACTCTTCTCATGACTTGAGGCTCTTAATATAGCCAAATGGTTACATATCATGTGGACTCCATTGATGCCACCTCATCCAAGCAATATCTCAAATATCTCCTCTCTACTCTAGAGGATGTTCACACACCTTCACACACCTCCCCTTGATACATACTCCTTGTACATCTAGGCACCACATTTTCAATACCCCCCTTGGTGCCATCTAGGACACATCTAGATGTGAGGTACACATCATAGGCATCTTGACCTAACATACAACTAGGCATCTTGGCCTTACACATGAACTAGGCATCTTGGCCTTTATATCATTCTACAGTGGCTACATCATCGGTGCTAGCGACGGGTAGAAACAATACAACAAGATACAAGGGGTGGGTGAAAACTCCATAGCTTCAAAAAAGTACTTCAATATCCTCCTTTGGAAAGGAGGCCTCCATCACATTCGCTTATTGAGGTTGATTCTTTGACCAGCAGTTACTTTCTGTGTGTCTGGGTTTCCCACACACCGTACATTCAAGCTTTGGTTTATCTTTAAATTTGCATGTGTTGAATGTGTGGCCTAACTTGCCACAATGATTGCATCTTGGCTTCAATTCCCTTTTACCATAGAGTGCCATTTCCTTTGACGAAAATGCTCAATTTTCATACTTGCTCTTCATCTTTTGCTCATGTTCAAGCAATGAAGCTTGTACATCATTCAAGGTTAGAGTAGAGTTGTTAGACAAGATTTCAACTATGTTACCATACTCTTCTTTCCTTTCATATCTAGCAAGCAAGATAGCCTTAGCTTCATCATCATCAAGTGATTTACCAATGGTGGCAAGCTGTTGCTTGATGCTTTTATACTTGTTGATGTGACTTGTTAGATCAAGGTTGAGTCCCTAGATTGAGTTGATACAATTGCATGAGCAAGTGGACTTTGGAGTGCTTTGCTTGTGTTCCAAACAACTTGTTTAGCTCTTCCCACACCTCCTTGGCCTTCTCAATCCCCGTGATATGAGAAATGACCTCAGCATTCAATGCAAGTGCTGTGAGTCCCAAGGCCCTCTCATTCTTCTCATTCCATGTAGTTCATAGGCTTGCTTGAGTGTCCCTCCCTTGGATTATCCCCCACAAGGTTTTCTTCATGAGTGCGTACATGATTTTTGATTGCCATGTGTGAAATCCCATACCATGGTTGAGTTCAATGAGATGTATACAACTGATAAAAGGCATACAATTAATCAAGACTTAGCACAAGAGTCTTACTGAGCATAGAGGCCTTAAGTTTTGTGTGAATGAAAAATGACATCCAAGACTCTTTTACAAACCACTTAGAGTGACTCAGAACTTGTGCTTAACTTTGGATTAGTCCTTAATTCACTATCATTAAGAATTTTAATTAAGCACTTCATAATACTTTCAAGAGTGATTGTGGCAGTTGAGCATGCCTCTGCTTTTTCACACAATGGAACAGCTCCTTGCGTATTTTGAGGAAGCCTCTCGTGAGCTTCTAGAACATCCCTAGGTGCAGCTCTACTTCAGTCGAATGGTCGCAAAAACGCTTGTGCTGACCGCGCTCGAGATTTTTTCCAAATCGACTGTGTTTCACCTTGTTCTGCTAATAGCATTGTCTACAGCCCCCCAGCATCTAATTCTTCCAATGGAGGGTCGCCTTGAAGTCTCGTAGCTCCCTCTAATAATAGGGTTTGAAGAGTTATGCTTCGTGGAAGGAGAAAAAAGCAGAAAACCAGTGGGTGGTCATGCTGCTTAAAAGGGATAAGTTGAAGATTAAGACTAGATTAATGAGGAGATTAGTGTTAAAGCTCAAGTGAATGATTTTGAAAAAATGATGGAGGAGATTCAAGGATCAATATTTCTC
>NC_141077.1:8311711-8369211 GCF_041138505.1 Cibotium barometz | reverse complement strand
CTAAATTACTGAGTTAATTGTTTAATTACTGTGGAGCATTTACTTGAGGAATAGAAGAAAGAGAACCACACCCAATTGCTTCCCAAAACCCACTAAAGGGTCCCCCACCTTTCAGTGTCTTTGCTTGTAATACAGAATTGAGATGTGTACAATACAGATCCTTGACCTTGACCTCGTGATGTCTCCTTCCTTTCTTTGATGATTCTTTTCCATAGTCACAAGGGACCGGGGACGGGGACGGGACCGGGGACGGGGACGGGACGGGGGACGGCCATATGTAGGGAACGGGGATGGGGGTAGGAACGGCACTTAAAAATTACTTTGTCAGTACCACCCACTCGCCTATACGGGCAAAGCTTGCATGCCCATGGCTGTGCACCACCTCCATGAGGGGATGGGGTGTGATTGATCTCATCCCACCATGTCCATCCCGTCGTCCTTCTACGGGTAGTTGGAACTTGAATAGCCACTACCACAAGGAGGATGGCATCGATGATGGATGCCTCCTTGTCACTTGATAGCTTGAGAGAGAGAGAGAGAGAGAGGGAGGGAGTGAGGCTTGAGCCTTGAAAGTTGAGGGAGAACTTGAGAAGTTGAGTGTGAGGCAATGATTTGCATGATTGAATGATGATGTTGATTGACAATTGTAAAGCTTACACCAAGTCATGCTTTTAAAATCCTCATCTTTGACACATCACATTTATGGGGCAATGACACATGGCTACACCTATGACATCAATGCTTATCACATTGACACATAAACTGGCTACAAGAGGTTGTTCACACACACACACACACACACACACACACTTACTCACATAAGTGTGTGTTCACACACATACAAGGGTTGTTCACACACAGACACAAACGGGTACACAAACAGGGGTACATACTGATACTACACTTACCAGATGGGTACACACACACACACAAACACACTCCGAAATACCCAACATGCTTTGCATACCATTCTATGTTTTACAAGCTGTCACGCATTCCCTTGCACATCAACAATTACATCAACTCGTATCTTCTTTGCTTTTACCTTACGTATATCCACGTAACAAAGAAGCCATAGGACAAGTGGCCAGCTGATGGTTTTCATAACAACAAAAGGCAACTCATGCCCATGAAGGGAGGTGTTTCAAAGGAGCATATCTATGCAAAATGCGCCTACATTTTTGGTACCCTTTTGCTTGACTAGCCTTTAATTTCCTTTTGAATGCATTAGGGATGGGATTGCCTTGCCCTCATTTCATGTGCAAATTCTCAACAGCTAAGGCGGAGTTTGGAGGTTCTTGAAATGGTCTAAATTTGGATAGACATCACTTGTTGGGTGATAGGCTTAACCCTCGACTCAAATTTTCTTTCCTGCTCTTTGTCCAAATTTTGCATTAAAAATTTAACCTTAAGTACCCTTCAAAACTTGTGAGAGATCAATTCCCCCTCTTCTTCAAAGGGCTAGGCCCATTCCTTGAGTACGTTTTCTCAAAATTTACTGGTATAAATTGAGCATAGAACAATGCCTAAAATCGGACCATGTGGGGGCAGCCATGCCGCCAAGTTTTTTAGCAAATCACCAATCACTTGTATTCTTCAAGTGCATCCTAAAGTAGCAAAGTTTGGGCTTCTTCATGAAGTCCTCATCACAAAAAACAATTTCAAATTGGAGAATGAATGAAAAGCTTAGCTTTGTTGGGATCTTGCTTACCATGAAAGTTTTCTAACTTGATATCCTTGTCACCTGGTTCTGCTCCTTGGGACACTTCATATGGAAGTTCTCCTCAAGCTGTAACGTGGCAAGCAAGTAACAAGGAAACAATAATCACGGCACCACATAACGGAAAGATGGGCCGACCCTCCCCCTTGAGGTATTTTAATGAAACTGCTCCCAAGCAAGTTGCATTCCATATCCGTACGATGTGACCTGCTCCAAAATTGTATGACCACGTTCCTATGGCCAATGCACACCTCTACGCACCTACTAGAAGGTTGTTGAACATCTGTACAGCACTGTACGACCTTGTCCATACAGCCCATACAGTACAGAATCTGCCATACAGTACAGAATCTGCCATACAGCACTGTACGACCTTGTCCATACAGTACAGAATCTGCCATACAACGTATGAATACCGGTGTCTGCTGTCTGGGAGGCGGCAGCACCTGCTAGAAACCCTGGATCAGCTGAAAACTCACACTTGTCGCGTAAAAGTGTGCCGAAATGCCTTGTACTGCACCCGGATGCCCTGGACCAGCCCTAGAAAATGGCAATCAGCTAGGAGAGTAGTCGACCACCCTTTTTCCAAGCTCTCAACTCTTGATGTGCTCAAAACAGCCCACAAACCTCCTTATAGTAAATTGGTCCTTGTAATGCTGAAAATTCACTTTTGAGGCGTAAAAGTGTGCCGGAACGCCTTCTACCACACCCAAATGCCCTAGACCAGCCCGTTTCACACGTTTCATACCCGTTTTTTTCCTGGCAGTTTTTAAAAATCGTTTTTATATAAGGCTCTGATACCAACCCACGTATCGTACTTACTACAAACCAAAAAAACGATGGCGCAAGCTTCTATATATGAAACGCATCAACCTAGGAAGCTCGTTTTTTCAGATTTATGGGCCCCTGACACGCATCTCCACGGCCACGGGACTCCCTACACCCATATTTGAGGTAGGCACAACCTATACATACTGCTTTTGTTGATTTTCTAGGAAAAAATCAGATTTTGAAATTAGGGCTTTTTGTGCCATGCTGCCCCAATCTCTCCCAAAAATCAGAAAACATTAGCATCGAGGAAAGAAGTTCTCAAGCTATGAGAAATCAAGATTAGAGAAATGGAAGTGCATGTTTTGTGCTTTGATAGCAGATGGCAGTGTAACCCGTGTGAAGGCACACTTATCAAGTTTGAAAGGGGAAGGGGTTTCGTCATGCAAGAATGTTCCCGAGCAAGTTTATGATTCCTTGCAGGCATGGAGGAGACAAGAGGAAGTGAAGAGAGGATTTCACCCTGAACACCCACAAGATGAGGAGGATACTGACGATGTATCCGATGTAGCTCAGCTCCACCAGCCCATAGAAAAGCCTTGCCCACCAGAGGCTCCCTACAAAGAGCAAACATAAGAGCCTTGCCCACCAGAGGCTCCCTACAAAGAGCAAACATAAGAGCAGGTCTGCACAAGCACACTACAAATGAAGCTACTAGGAAGTTGACAAAGCTCTTCATACAATGTGCTTTGTCATTTAACTTGTTGTAACTTGTCCTGACTAGTGCACACCACAAGTGACAAGTCCAAAAGTCACTTGATAGTATTTCGACAACTATACTTCATGCTTGACAAATGACAGGTGATTGATGACAAGTCTGAGCAGGTACTCCTCGGGAGTCAAGACTCGTGGCTCACGTTGTATACATGTATGCAAATTCTTAAGTGCATATCAAGGAGTTTTTGAGTGTATTAGAGTGTTGTACATACTCTTGAAGTTGTAGTAGCAGTATCAAGTATTTTTGGCCCTTGTAAACCCACACCCCCCTACCCTGTATGAAACGTTTACGAAACTTTTGGGAAAAGTATGAAATGTTTCTGAAACGTTTCTGAAACTTGTTTCATGAGACGCCCGGCTACTATGACCTAGGTTAACCACTTAAAACCATAGGCACACATAAGAATCTAACACCACATTGGAACCCGAATGGGCTGGCACCCCCCCCTTGGAATTTATGTCATAACCAAGGAGTATTTGTTAGTTACAAGCTTTGGGGGTGCTTCCTGAGTCTAGGACCAGGTTATCTAGAATATATTAACAATATCCCAAATATATTCACAAATCCATCGACACATGTAGATACATAGGATTACATCAAGCAGAAAAGATGTCCCCATGGGTGTCCTATAAACTCATGAAATCCAACTCATGTAAACCAACTCATGAAATCCAACTCATGTAAACCACATCTTCAATGTCCAACAATATAGCCATGATAACTTCACTCCCCAAACGCAAAATGCCAAAGATCGCCCGAAAACAATTGTTTTGAAGCTGAACAACCATATTTCAATTCTGCACCCTAGTGTCTACAGCACATCCATACATGTTTGCACACTACGAATGTATAGTTAGGGTTACGGTTTAGAATCGTGTGTAAAGCAACTTGTAGGGGAATGCCATGGTGATGGTGGTGTACACAAGAGGGCTCATACATATATATACACGAGGATGCTTTTCCTCCAACACTTCTCTTTACACGCTTTTCCTCCAACACTTCTCTTTACACGCTTTTTCCCCAAACTAAGGTTTAAAACCTTAATAATGTGTGATGTCTAAAATCTTTGGAGTGCTCAATAACGAGTGTGAATGCTTTTACTCAAAAGGAGCCCAGAAATAAAAAGTCCGGTATGTTATCAATAAACTTGTCCAGTCAATTAAAAACGGTGTGAACACACATAAATAACATGTTTTAAGCTTGTTTCTCACACACATGTCCATCCCGTCATTCTAAAGACCTATCAAGCACATGTCCCATGTAAACCAAGGTGTGTGTTCTATTCTTGAGCGTGTTAGCAGTCATTTCCTGTCTGTATATTTACACCAGGGCCTCTGTTGTGGGTGTGCCCGCCCGATTTAGGTGTTTTCTCATTTTTCCCCACTCCATATTTTTCCCTATTTTTACCAGGTGTGGGAGGCTATCATGTGGTTCATGGAGTGATCCAGGTGATGGCCAACTGGTCCTGCTGCTCCCTGCTTCTCTCTGCTGCTGGCCGACTTCGCACGTGTGATGGCCGACGGACTGAAGCTGGCCGACTGGGAGTTCAGCAGGTCGGTGTCATTATATGCCTGTCGATGTCATTATATGGCTGTCGGCTGTCCTTGCTACTGGCCGACTAGATCACAAGGGCCATATAAAATGGCCCCTTGCCCCCACACATGTAGTATTCAGTTACCGGGATTTTCTTGTGTATATATAGCAAAGTTACACGCCTCTCTCTCTCCCTCTCTATTGCTGTGTTTTTCTGCAGTGCACTTGCTCTTGTGTTCTCAGATTTTGTCTTCATCTCCGCTGCATATTCTGACAGAGCGCCCATCAAGATGTCCAAGGTGCTCAAAACCCATATATCGATAACCTCCCATTCCTAAAACTTGTTCAAAAGTCTATGAATCCAATAAATTTGATAAAATACCGACAAATGTCTATAAGTCAAGTAAATGTTGATAGTGCTCCTTTCGTTGTTGCTTTTCATGTTTTAAAACAAGCGGAAGTTTTTAATAATCTGCTTTTCTTCCCATAGGCACCTAGCAAAAGGAGTATTCACATGAATAATACTTGTCCCCGGTCCAAAAGCACTTGACTAACTTGACCCGTTGGGTTGTCATCCGTATGAATCTTAACAAGCTGAATTTGCTTGTTCTCTATCACCTCTCTGATGAAGTGATACTTCACATCCACATGCTTCGTCTTTGCATGAAAGACAGGGTTCTTTGCCAACTGGATGGCACTCTGACTGTCACAATGCAACAATGGAATATCCCCTGTATAACCCAAATCAACCACTAACCGAGATAGCCATAATGCCTCCTTGCAAGCCTCTGTGGCTGCAATATACTCGGCCTCTGTAGTAGATAAGGCTGTGCACTTCTGCATCCTGGATATCCATGACACAGCACCTCCTGTGAATGTAAACACATAACCGGTAGTAGACTTCCGGTTATCTGGATGACCGGCATAATCCGAATCCGTGTAACCATGCACTAATGCATCCTGTTTGCCAAAGCAAATGCACATATCCTGTGTGCCCTTCAGGTATCTCATGACACCTTTCACTGCTTCCCAATGCTTCTTGCCAGGGTTGGCCATGTATCTAGAAACCACTCCCACTGCAACAATGTCCGGCCTAGTAGCAACCATGGCATACATGAGACTGCCACAAGCTGAAGCATACGGAATCTTGGCCATATCAGCCCTGTCTCTATCCGACTGTGGGCTGTCCATAGCACTGAGTTTCACATATGGAGGCAAAGGAGTACTAGTCTTCTTCCCCCCGTCCATATTGAACCTCTGCAAAACTTTGCCAATGTATTCCTTCTGAGACAAATACAACACATGCTGATTTCTGTCCCGAAGTATCCGCATACCCAAGATGTGATTTGCATCACCCAAATCCTTCATATCAAAGGTTTGATGCAGCCTCTGCTTCAAGGTATCCATCTCCTTACGAGATTTCCCGGCAATCAACATATCATCAACATACAAGATGAGGATCAATAGACTGCCATCCAAAGCTTTCTTGGTGTACAAGCAGTGATCTATGTCACTTCTCCTGAATTTCTGGGATTTCATGAATGTATCAAATTTATGATACCATTCTCTTGGTGCCTGTTTGAGCCCATAAAGACTCTTTTTCAGCTTGCATACAAGCTTCTCCTTTCCACTCACTGCATAACCCTCTGGCTGCTGCATATATATCTCCTCATGGAGATCACCATGAAGAAAAGCAGTCTTCACATCCATCTGAATCAAGTCCAGATCATCATGCGCAACCAAAGCTAACACAGCTTTAAAGTGTGGTCATTTTGACCACTGGAGAGAAGATCTCAAAGTCCACACCATATTCCTACTTGAAGCCCTTAGCCACTAACCTGGCTTTGTATCTTGGCTTTGCATCTGGTGCAACTTTGAGCCTGTAAACCCACTTGCATGGCAAAACCTTCTTGCCTGCAGGCAAATGCACCAACTTCCATGTTCCATTTTTGTGCAGAGAATCCATCTCTGACTTCATGGCACGCTCCCAAAGAGCCTTGTCTGCCCTCTGTAAAGCCTCCTTGTAGCATGAGGGCTCCCCACAGTCAGTAAGCATCAAGTAGTCAACCCCTGGAACAAACCTGTCAGGGGCTCTGGAGGGTCTAGTGGACCTCCGTACCCAATGACCATCATTTGCAGGTTGCTGTCCAGCCTGCATATCACCCATTGGTGGCTCCTGTTCCATGCCATAAGGCTGAAATATCATGCCCGGTATCTCCTCTAACTGTGGTATATCCATAGGGATATCTTCTGCCATCTCTGGCTGTCCATTTGGACCATTTTCAGCACCATTTAAGGGCTGTCCATTTGGACATTTTCAGCACCATTTAAGGGCTGGTTTTCCTGCTGTAATGGCTGATTTACAGCCCTTTATTGTTGTCCATGATGTCCATCATCATCAAAGATGACTCTGCCAGGCTCCTGTTGCCTTGCAGGCTCCTTATACATGCATGTTTCATCAAAAATGACATCATTGCTGTGTATAATCTTTCTATTCACGGGATCCCAAAGTCTATACCCCATTTCACCTCTGTCACCATATCCTAGGAATATGCATTTGTGAGACTTAGGATCAAGTTTGGTGCGCATTTCCCTGCGTATGTGCACGTACGCAACGCAACCAAACACTCTCAAGTGCTTGTATGACGGAGGCTTCCCTGTCCATACTTCCTCTGGCACTTTCCCACCAAGACTCGTGTTAGGTGACCTATTTATAAGGTGAACGGCTGTCATAACAGCTTCAGCCCAAAAACCATGAGGTAACGCAACATGTGACAACATAGAATGGACCTTCTCCTGTATGGTCCTGTTCATCCTCTCTGCTGTCCCGTTTTGTGGAGGATCATAAGGAGTAGAGAGATCCCTCTTGATGCCTTTAGCATCACAAAAGTCTACTGTTTGGACATGTACTCTCCACCATTGTCGGAATGCAAAGCCTTCAGTGTTTTGCCAGTTTGATTCTCAACAAGAGCAACAAACTTCTGAAACACTGAGAATGTATCACTCTTCAAACGAAGAGGATAAACCCACACCTTGCGTGTGGCATCATCAATAAAAGACACAAAATATTTTGCCCCTCCCAAAGAAAGCTGAGGCATCTCACATACATCTGTATGCACAAGCTCTAACTGAGCATCTTTCTGTCCAAGAGCTTTCTTGTGGGGGCACTGTAGTTGCCTACCATATATACAATGCTCACAAAACTGAAAACTTGAAAACTTTAGAGAAGGCAAGTAACCCAAACGAGACAATTGCTCCATTCCTTTGACACTCATGTGTCCCAACCGGCTATGCCACATAGAGATTTCCGGCAGCTCGGTTGCATTTACATTAGCATGGTGACAAACACCTGCATGCATAAAATAAAGAGTGTCCACCTTAGAGCCTCTGGCAACAACCAGTGAGCCCTTACTAATTTTCCACTTTCCACGACCAAATGTGGTAACATAATCAGCATCATCAAGCTGTCCAGTAGAAAGCAGATTCTTTTTTATCTCAGGCACATGCCTGACATCATGGAGCATAAGCTGTGAACCATCTGAAAACACAAGCCTCACATCACCTCTGCCAAGAATCTTGCATGCATGGTTATCACCCAAATAAACCACTCCTTCATTGCCAGCAGTATACCTGACAAACAAGTCTCTGCAACCTGTGACATGAAAGGAGGCACCTGAATCAATGATCCATGAGTGCATACCATGACCACCTGTAAGAAGTGAATGGGCATCAAGTGAAGACGTAAATAGGACCTCATCCTCACTGCCACCTGCATGTGACACAGTGATTTCTTCAATCTTGACTCCACTTTTGCCCTTTGGCTTTACATCTTTGGCTTCATCTTTCTCTTTGTCTTTGCCTTTTCCCTTTTCTTTTTGATCATTTTTCCATTTGTAGCATTGCTTTTTAATGTGTCCCTTCTTGCCACAATAATGGCATTCCAAATCCTTTTTGGAGCGAGACTTGCTCCTTCCCCGTTCTTGGCTTTTTCCCCTTTGTTGGGATCTCCCACGTGCATTCATTGCATAGGACTTTCCAACAGAGTTGTTTTTCCTGTTCATCTCTTCTTGAAGAAGAGCACCCTCAACATCTGCATACGACAGCATAGCATGCGAATTGCTAGTGGCTGTCCTGAATGTATCCCAACTCTCTGGCAAAGTGCATAACAGAAAAGTGGCTTTGAACTCATCGTCCATTGCCAACTTTTGATTTATAACTTGGTTGACAATACCATTAAACTCATTGAGATGGGCTGTCATAGATGCCCCTTCCTTCATCTGAAGACCTATGAGTTTCTTCAACCAATACACTTTGCTTGAGGCACTTTGCTGGGCATACAAGTCCTGCAATCTCTGCCACATTCCCCAAGCTGTCTTCTCTTCACGAATGCTGAAAAGTAATGGGTCTGACACAGACAACATAATAGTAGATCTTGCCAGCTCATCCATATCTTCCCACTCTTCAGCAGTAAGAGAAGCGGGCATTACACCCCTTTCTTTGATAGGCTTGTGCTGCTTTTTCTGGAGCAACACATTGTAGCACTGGGTTTGCCAAATATCATAATTATGCGAGCCTTCAAGCTTCTTGATGTGAAGCAATGAAGAGCTCTCACCTGTGGTTGCCATAGCAATATGCAACCTGTCAATGCCTGACCCTTGCAAAAATGTGCAAACACTGCACCAAAAGCACACAAAGTGCTCACAGTTTTTCTCCCAAGCTTTATCTCCCACTGCGAAAGCAAGAATGCAACTTTTCTCCCACTTTATGTGATGAAATCACCAAAATCTGGTTGCTGCAGATTTTGGACAGCACCTTAAATGTGCTCTGTTGCCCTTCCAAAGTACTGTACAGCAGTACCAAGTGCTCACCAATGATGTACCAAACCTGTACCGGCAAGTACAGCAGCTGAAATTGAGCCTTTTGGTCACTCAAAACAGTGTACAGCCACACCAAAACTTGCACAAAGCTGTGCCAAATCTGTACTAGCAAGTACAGTAGCAATAAATGCTCTCCTCGCTGTCCAAATGAGTGAAAATCAGACTTTTACAGTCCTGTACACTGCAGACAACAGTCCCGAACAGAAATTGGGCAAAAGCCCCTTGACTGCAAGCTGATTTTTGAGGATTCAAGGCATAAATGTCTTGCCTGCTGCTTTGCCAAGCTTAACAAGCATAAAATCTTGAAAAGCCCCTTGATTTGAGATCAATTTCTGATCATACATGGTACATTGACGCACATGAAGGCATCCAAAGTGTTCACGATGCTTCCCCCTGGCCGCATATACATCCAATACATGAAAGCCCCTTGATTTACAGGCACATTGAGTGCTTGTAAGGCATCAACACATTATCCACAGCATCAAATGCGATCGCCTGCATGCAAATCAATCCAATCGGCACAAAAGCCCCTTGATTTGCACTGCAATTTGCTACAATTTTGCCCAAATGTGCGATTTCTCACATCATATAGCATGTATGAGTACTTAATTGCACAATTACATCAAAAGCCCCAAATTTCGACATCCAATTTCCTGCAAATTGATCTTGATTGTGACCAATGTCACCCAATTTTGCCAATTTTGCTCAAAAATTGAGCAATTGGGCACCTGTACCTGCTCAATTGTTGATTGTACTTGCTCAATTGCAAATCCCAAAAAAAAATTGAAGCAAGATACCTTGTAACTTCTGAATTTTGTTGCAGGAAAGGGGGGTGTGCTGAATTTGGTGCTGCTCTGCAGAAATCTGATGCTATTGGAGGGCTCTTCAGGCGTGCTGCAGAATTCGTGTGCTGCTTTGTTTCTGGAGTCTTCAACACAGAAGCTGTCGTCTACCTCCAAGTCTTTCGGTGTGTGGAAGCAAGAGGCTAAGTGGCAGGCGGCAAGCGATGAGAAGCAGCGGGCACGTTCTGTATTTGCCTAATAGCCTTACACCTTGTGGCTAACGCTCACACTGCCCTCGCCTAGCTGCCGCTTGTTGACGTCGCCTTGCCTCTATTCGGCTGTGGTAGCCTTCGCTTCACGCCCAGCAATCAGCTCGCCTGCCTTCGCCTAGCTGCCGCTTGTTGACGTCGCCTTGCCTCTATTCGGCTGTGGTAGCCTTCGCTTCGCGCCCAGCAGTCAGTCGACGCCAAAGACTAGTGATTACGCCCGTTTGCTTCTTCGCTCGCTTCAGTGGCTCGCTATGCTGCCTTCGCCGTGTAGAGCTACACGTGTTTTCGCTACAGCGTGATCTTGGGTGTCCCGCTACCACACTCGCCTATCAATGGCCTGCATGAAAACCCTGTGGACGCTCCACCCATGCAAGTGCTCCATGCCATCGCTGAGCAACCAACGCCCTTCACAAAGCTTCAAGGGCGCCCTTCTCAACACCTACAGGCTCCGAATGAAACAAGCAGAGCAACATGGGAATGCACTCTCAAATTAGAGGAATCTTGAAACCCTAAAACACAGTCCGCTCTGATACCAGTTGTGTGGGAGAAACAGGAATTAGGGTTAGGTTAATTCATGTGGGAGACATACACAGAGAAGAACAAGGGAGAGAGAGAGAGAGAGAGTTGTGGGGATAAGTCAACTCATGAGGCATGAGTTGTGGGGATAAGTCAACTCATGAGGCATGAGTGTGTGACTCCCCTATCACACATGTATATTGCACTAGTACACATAGTGCACTTAGTACATTAAAGGTACTAAGTGTACTATGTACTATAACTTATGGGCTTGTACACACTATAAGGGTGGGCATTATGCCTTTACCCCAACACTGCTTTCTTGTACTTCCAAGACTCAAGTGTTATGCCTACCATATCAATACCCCATGTGCACATGGCTGGAATAGATGCCATGTGTGCACGTATACATGGTTAAAAAAGATGCCATGTGTATACGGGCACATGTGTATACGGGGACATGGCCAGAATCCTTACTTGTACTATGGATATCACCTAGCCCTTTCTCATGAACCGATAAACACCCTTGCACCGTCAAAATCCGCTTCGAGTATCTGCACCAAACTTCGGTTCCCCACCGAAATACAAGTTATGAATCCCCTTCAACCCAAGTACAAGGATATCCAATAAACCATCAAAGTATACCACATACACATGACTAATAACATAGTGGGCCAAGCTGGAGAAGCAAAGATGATCCCTAATCCCCGCTCAAGGTGTCATACATTTTTCCATGATCGCAATCTCCATGCCAAGCATGTTTCAAAATAAGCAAAATAATCAAGTCCAAATAACTCCAAGAAATTATGAATTTATGGCATTCTCTGGCTTCTTATCAGTTGTCCTCAACTAAGGAAGCCCCAAGTTATAAACACACCCTATGTATCCATGCATCACAATCTTCTTGAGCTTGCAAAGTCCTCACAGACTCCTAGCCTTGGTTCACATAAACCAAGTGACACCACTCAGGTGAATGTCCACACCACCTCCATGTCCATAAAACAGTCCCACTGCGAATCCATGACCCAAGGTCATGTGCTCTTGATAGCATCTGCCATCAAACATTCTATGGCTCCGGATCACAAAGCCCATATTGCCATTTGCCATGTCTCATTGTACTTGTTCAAGATACATAGCCAACTCATACCACATATAGTAGTTCCAAAAAGTGCTTCTCCAGGGAAAAGTGTTCTTCTATAAATATACTTTTTGAAAAGGTTTAAGCACTTTAAAGGTCACATTTATTGGTGTTGAAGTTTAAATTCAAATGAGTGACAACTACCTTAATATCAGCATAACAAGTTCCACCAAATCTATAATGAATTCACATGATATGCTTGGTACCTATATACGTAATCCACGAGTCCATGCATATCTTCTATTCTTGAGGTGCTAATCCTAGCTCTCCAATCTAAACACGGTTGTCTATCAGCCTCAAAATAACTACTGAGATGAACAAATAAGAGATTCATTGTTGCGAGAATCTTCCTACAAACATACCTACTATCCGAGCTGTCACAATCCTCAAGAGAACTATGACATGCAGAAGGCTTTCCAAGAGCATGATGGATTCACTCACACAAGAGTTGGTAACTCTAATGAGTGATTAGAGTTGGTGACTCTAAGTCTATAAGAAGAGTTGATGACTCTGACTACTGAATTTATGCACTTATGCAAGGGTTGGTGAGTGAGTGTGTAAACTCATGAAAGAGTTGGTGACTCTGTTCAGTTAGTATGTGAACTCATGCAAGGGTTGGTGACCTTAGTGAGTGTGTAAACTCATGAAAGAGTTGGTGACTCTGTTTAGTGAGTATGTGAACTTATGGAAGGGTTGGTGACCCTAGTGAGTTAATTCGACTCATGCAAGGGCAGTTGCTCTAGTGAGTTCAGTATTTGGATCCAGCATGGGTGGTGCTCATGTCACGACTATTTTGGTGTCATAGTTGTTATGAGGCACGCCTCTATAACGGGCATTCGAGGCGTACGACTGCCTGATCGAGGCATTAACAAAAAAATATATTTCTTATTTTTTATTTTTTATTTTTTTATTGCTGGTTTGAGTCTTTAGACGGGGGCTTTAAGGGCCCAAGGCAACCCCTCTCACACACTCTCTCTCTCTCTCCCTCCCTCCCTTAAGCCTTTCTCAAGACCCAAAGTTCAAACTTCAAACTTCAAACTTCAAACACACTAGGATGATGATGTTTTTTATACCCACTTTTGGAGCTCTCTCTATACTACTGGTTCATTTCATTTTACTTTGTACCCTTGAATCTTGATGATGTATCCAGATGATGATGATGGACTATTTTGGTCTCATAGGTCATTTTGGCCTTCTGCAAACGTTTAATACAGCTTTCTTTCTTTCACACACACTCTCTCTCCCTCTCATACACACCCTCTCTCTCCCTCCCTCAAGGCTCATACATACACACTATAGTCTCTCTCTCTCTCTCTCTCTCTCTCTCTCTCTCTCTCTCTCAACTTTCACTATATATATTATATCTATCTATCACTACACACACACACACACACACACACACACACACACATATATATACACACACATATATATATATATATACATATATATAAACAGACGCCTCTAACACGCCTCTAACGTCTCTAAAAAATACGAGTCTTTCGAGGTGCGTACCATACCCGCCTTGTACCAAACGCCTCTGACGCCTCTAACAACCTTGTTTGGTGTACAAGATGGCAAGTTGGGAGATTTAATCCAAATCACCACACACAAGCATTTGCTTGTGAAACACACTTGCATGTGTGAATTGTTTTGTTTGCCTCAACATTGTCTGGTATTTTGCCTATGAATGTCCACGGGCATGGGAGATGCCTAGACACCCCGTGGACACGCGTGTGCACACCTATTTGGGACTAAGGCGGTGATTTTATGTGTTTTGCAGGTGGTAAGTGTGCACACTCAACCTTCTTAAATTATTATTTCCTTTGTCTACTAAAGTCTATGGTTGCAGATTCATACTCATTAAAGTTTGGGTGGACAAACTATAAATCATAAGAGAGTTCACATCGAGCTGGACTTTATTAATGAACCGGGACCAATTATGAGTGTTGGGCACCCGGGCACTAGACCAAAAGCCCAGGAGTTGCTAAAAGTGGCTGAGGAAGTGTTTTTATGACACATGAGTTGCTTTTCTAGGAGGAGGTGTGTTGAGCAAGCCAAGGGCAGCCAAAAGGAGCAGGTCGACTTCTTCTTGAGAGAGCTCAAGGCTGTTGGATAGCAGAAAACAGAGTTTTTGGTGTTGGCCGACTGCATACACAGGCACTGTATGGCTGGTCGACTAATTGACCAGAGCTGTGTGGCTGGTCGACTGCATAAACAAGTGCTGCAGGGCTGATCGACAAGGATTCTCTCCTTTTTCTTGTGCTGTCCGGGTTGTATTCAGGCCACAAGAAGCCGATTGAGTTGCAGACATGCACTCTAGGACTGGTTGACAGCTTCTCTTGCTTATCTACAGGCTAGCTGTGCTGATTTACAGCATAATTCCACAACATATCAAGGCTTTCTTGGGTCAGAATTGATACAACTTGTGCCTGGCTTCAACCCTACTCTCTGGCTACTAAACGATTTGGCCAAAGTGCTGCTTTGGGCCTGTTTGGAGCTATGGTTTGCACAATTGTGTGGACAGCCGTGAAATCAAGGAACAATTGCTCTACCAGGGCAAAGCAGTCACCAACTCCTCGATAAAAGGAGTGGACCTCCCGGACACCCGCATCTTGTACAAGAGATTACTCTGTTGGTAATAAAGATACCTAGGGGAGGGCTGGCCCAACTTCAGCCCCTAGTGATGTGTCATGTGCAAGATTATCTTATGTGGTTTTCAGGATGTATATGTTTCTGGTGCCTGTGAGACAGATGTATTGATTCATGCCCATGTTGTGATGGATGTTGAATGTATGCTATGATTTGGGGCACTGGTTTTCTATATTCACGTGCCCACGTGTGACATTGGTATCAAAGCAAAGGTTTCTTTCTTTGCTTGAGAAAGGACGATTTTTGGGCATACTGAATTTTGGCCAAGCATACAGAATAAAAAAGATGAGCACTCGAGCTAAGCCTCTTGAAGAGGAGAGACCATATGCCGAGGGATCTATTGGAATTGCTGTCATGGCCCTGTGAAAATGGAATAGTACAAGTGTGGGCATGGTGGTTGCAGAGTCAGAATATTTTATGATTCACATGGGGGGTGCCCGGACAGAGTTTAAGATGTGTGGACATCCCTAGGTGTGAAGGGGGGAACTAGAAACATTAAACTTTTAATGTTTATAAAAGTTGGCCCTAGGCCTTAGTGGCCCTAGGGAACTTTTAAAGTTTGGGGGCCCTAGGGATTATTTTGGGGATCCACTTTTGGAGTAAGTCTTTCTCTCTCCTCTCTCTCTCTCTCTTCCCTTTTGGGAGTCGTGGAGCAAAAGTGAGTTCACAAGCGTGGAAAAGCTGTGGAAGGAGGAGGCGGCTGCTGAAGTCTGTTTGCTGCTGTTTTCTCTGGGCAAACCAGCCGTACAGCCTTGTACGGACAGGCTGCAGGATCTTTCTTGGTCCACGCTACACTCAGGAGCTGCTGCAGGTCTTCTCCCCTGCTAGACTGGCTGCGCACAGACCCTGTACAGGCTGTACAGACAGGTACAACAGCGGTACAACACTGTACGACTGCCGTACAGTGTACGGACAGTCAGGTACAGCAAGTACAGCTGCAGGCGGCGTTGGACAGGTTGCTGGACAGGCCTGATTACGCAGATCCAGGCGTGTACAAGTGCAGACAGCAGGCTGCGTGTGCAAGTACAACAACTGGCACGTATCCCGAGGTAGTACAGACGGGTACGGGGTTGTTTTTCAGATCTGTACTTTCAAAGACAGCATAGAGGTGAACACAAGGAGGAAGGTACAAGCAAGTACGTGCACATGTGTGAAGCAGGGTTGTGGAAACAAGTGCCTGCAAGTACAGATTGGTACCGTTGCTTCCTCCAGTGCTGTTTCACGAGCTGAATTTGGTAAGCTCCGCTTCTGTTCATCTATCTCTCTTTCTACTGCTTGATGTCTGTTACAGATATGAGTTATCTGGCCCCTTGTGAGAGGAGGGGTATGGCAGATTGACAAGGGTTGAGACAGAGTTTGGACAGAACATGTATGTATGAGCTGAGATGATGTATCATGCACTTGAGTTATGCCAGATGTATGCTCATGGCTGCCCTGCTTAGTGGTCTTGGCTGATCAGAGGGAGGCACAGTGTGTTATTGTGGAACACAGATCTGTGTGCATAGATCCTCTGTGCTAAGAAGGATTGTGGGCCGTCAGATTGGACATACAGGTGTAAACTCTTGGCTGATTTTTGTTGTACTCAGCCATTCATATTATTTTAATTGAATAAAGAAATACCGCAAGGGGCGCCAAGCTTTGGGGCCAACAGGTGTCGCTCTGTTTTCAGATTTGGGCACTCTAGCTCCAATCTGTTTTGTTTTCATATCTAGACTACAAGTGGACGGGTGACTCCTAGTCTACCGCACTCTGGTTTCTATCAGAGCCCGGTTTCAATTGCTCATACTCCTCTTGAGCAAGAGAGGGCATATGCAAGAGAGACTGTTGGTACTGCACATACTGTTTCTTCTATCAGAGCCCGGTTTCAAGGTTCCGTCCCCGGGACCAATCATCAACTTTCTGAAGGGGGTGAGCTCGTGGTTGCTTTGAAGAAAGCCATCGCTGAAAATTCAGCAAACATGTCTGATACAGAGGATGAGTACTTCTATCATGAAGAAGAAGAACAAGAGACTTCTCCTGAGAGAGATGTATCTGAGGATATTTTTGCAGGAGAACACGCTGCAGATGTTGAGCCTTATGAGGATGTAACACAGCCAGAAGATGTGCATGGTAAAGAGGATGATGATGCTCGGTTCAAAGATCGCTTGGCTAGTGTTATGGATACTTTTATGCAACTCACACAGAGCGAGAGATTTGCTGAATTTATGAGATCTCGCACAGAGCCCCACACAGAGCCCGAGAAAAAGTAGAAGAAGGTTCGTTCAAAGAATCTTCCTCAGGGTCATAGTGGTACCATTCCACAGGATCCATCTCCTGCACAGTTTCCGAACATGCAGCATGCTTTTGGTGCTAGCCCACAGAGTTCCTTCTATGGACAGCCACCTATTCCTCAGCATAATATGCATCCAAGTTATTTTGGTGGTGGCTCGGTGTTCCAATCCATGACTGGGGGTTACCCTCAGGGAGGCATGGGTATGTATGGGCCTTTTGGAGCCAATTTTCAGCCTGGCATGCAAGGGAATATGTATGGTGGTATGCAAGGCAATATGTTTGGTGGCATGCAGCCAGGTATGCATAATGGAATGTTTGGAAACATGGCTGGAATGTATGGTATGCCTGGTGTGGGAATGGGAAATGTTGACCCAATGATGGGTATGAATGTTGGGGGCAGCAATCTTACGAAACCACTTCCATATGATAATCTAACGCCTATGGGAAAGGCGAAGGATTACAAGGAAGGGGGAGCTGCAATGAAGTTTGACACATTCAGTGGGGCCAAGGATAAACTTAAAGCACTTACCTTTTTACAGCAGTTTGATGCTGCTTTTTCTGGTGGGAATTACACAGAGTCCTCTAAGGTGAGGAAAGCTGCCACTTTTCTCAAGGGCAATGCTTTGCAATGGTGGTCTACTCTTCTTTTGCAGGGCATAGCACCCACTACATGGGTCCAATTTAAACAGGTTTTCTCCGTATGGCTCACATCTACATTCGAGGTGGATGTTATGACCGCATGGCCCAAGCTAGATGCTTCAAAGTGTGATAGTTTGGAGGATTATAACAAGAAGTTTTGGGAAGCTCTACTCCCAGTGACTTCTTATCGTGCCGTGCCATTATCTGAGCAGGTAGAGAAGTATTGTTGTGGGCTGCCCAAGGAGGTACGAGATTATTGTATAAAGACAAGAGTAACGAACATGTCACAGATGATTGAAAATGCTATGACAGCTAATGCGTTACTCACAGGTGGTTCATCTCGGTTTAAAGGCAGTAAGAAATTGAGCAAGAAAGCTGAAAAATTTGGGCATGCTTCTTGTGATGCTAAAGGGTCTTCAGAGACAAAGTATAAGAAGTTGCCAATGCCCAAGAGGACTTCTGAGGAAAGACGGGCTTTGAGAGATGCTCAAAAGTGTTTTTACTGTACTGAAGAGGGGCATATGTCATTCAATTGTCCCAAAAGAAAGTCCCAAAAGGACCCTGACAATAAAGGAGAGCCCAAGCCAAAGAAACCAAAGCCTTCTGCAGGCTTAGTTCCTGATCTTGTGGGGGAGCAGCTAGGTGGTGAAGCTACAGAGTTGTGCAGGGCATGGGGCAAAGTGAGAGATCAGAATGCTTTGATCTTCTTTGACAAAGGTGCTAGAGCCAACTTCATTTCACCAGATTTGGCTGGCCGATTGGGGATTCGCGCAGAGGAGATGGGGCCGTTACATGAGGCAAATATGGCTTGTCCAGGGTATGCAGAACCCGTTACTCCTATTATTGGGAAGCTTCGGCTTCATTTGCAGGGTTATGTGGACAGCGAAGAGTTCTTCATCATGCCTTTGGATGGCTGTGATGTTTTGTTGGGGATGCCATGGTGCCACAGGGTACATGCGGTGGTGGATACTTACAATAAGACAATTACTCTGACTCAGAGGGAAAGAGCATGTATTGGATGTAAAACTCAAAGGGGAATCTGTTCCTATTGTATCTGCTTCGGCGATTTCATCAGTAATGAAAAAGCATCTTTCTGTGTACTTGATTTACGTAAAGGATGCACAGGATGATGAGTCTAAGTCTAATTTGTCTATGTTAGATAAGGACAGGACTGATTTCTTAAGTGGGTTTCAAGACTGTTTTTCCGAGTCATTGCCAGGAGAATTACCTCTTGAGAGGCCAGAAGATCATGCCATAGATCTGATTCCTAGTAGTACTCCACCGAATAGACCGCCGTACCGTGTTAGTGCAGCCCAACAGGAAGAGATTATGAGTCAGGTGCAGGAGCTTTTGAATAAAGGGTTGATACAGCCTAGCTCATCACCCTTTTGCTCACCTGTGCTCTTAGTGCAGAAGAAGGATGGTTCTTGGCGCATGTGTATTGATTACAGGGCGCTAAACAAGAATACCATCAAGAATCGATTCCCCATACCGAGGATCGATGACATCTTGGACCGCTTACAGGGCTCCACAGTTTTTAGTCGTATTGACTTGAAAAGCGGGTATCATCAGATACGCATTAGACCCGAGGATGTGCATAAGACAGCATTCCGAACCACGTTTGGGTTGTATGAGTTCTTGGTTATGCCCTTTGGTTTGACAAATGCGCCTGCCACATTTAACAGAATGATGGACAGGATTTTCAGGCCTCATAGAGAGTTTGTGGGCACATTCTTTGATGATATGATTGTGCATTCACGAACTGAGGAAGAGCATAGAAGGCATTTGGCCATTGTGTTTGCAGAACTCAGAAACCATAGGTTGGTTGTTAATGGCAAGAAGAGTGAATTCTTTTTGCAGGAGATACATTTCTTGGGGCATATTGTGTCTGGTCATGGAGTCCGTATGGATCCAGCCAAGGTAGAAGCAATACTTAATTAGCCAGCTTTGAGGACCGTGCATGATGTACGCAGTTTTCTAGGATTGTGTTCCTATTACAGGCGTTACATACGGCACTTTGCTGAAATTGCTTCGCCTCTTCATGCTTTGACGAAGAAAGCAACTCCGTTTAGATGGGCTGATCGGGAAATTACAGCATTCAAAAAGCTCAAAGAAAAGCTTACTTCGGACCCAGTATTGGTGTTACCGGACCTCCGAAAGGCTTTTGTTGTCCAGTGTGATGCATGTGGAAGTAGCATTGGTGCAGTTCTCATGCAAGAGGGACATGTGATAGCCTATGAGAGTAGAGTTTTGCAAGATGCTGAGAAGCATTTACAGGTGTATGAGAAAGAGATGTTGGCTGTAATTCACGCTCTTTCTACATGGAAACACTACTTGCTTGGGGCTGATTTCACTGTGTAGACAGATCATCAGACCTTGCGATATTTCCTCACGCAGACTAAGCTTTTGGGCAAACTTTTTGTCAATGTTTCACTTCCAGCTTGTGCATATGGAAGGCAAAAAGAATGTAGTGGCAGATGCTTTGTCACGCAAGCCACAGGTCTCTGCAGTTTCACTTGCTTATCATCATGAGCTTGATGAAATGAAAGAGCAGTATGCCCATGATGAGGATTTCGAAAGGTTGTATGATCAAATGTCTGAGGGTCAGCGGCATGAGCACTATACTCTCAGAGATGGGTTTTTATTGATGCATGGCAGACTGTGTGTTACCAGGCCATTGCGACTCAAGGTTATGATTGAAAGTCATGCTCCACCGTATGCAGCATAGAGGTATTGACGCCACGGTCAAAGCAGTGGAGACTTTCTTTTATTGGCCAACCTTGAGAAGAGATGTTGATGCCTTTGTGAGGCAATGCATCGTATGTCAGAAGGTAAAGTTTGACCGTCAGAAGACACCTGGGTTATTACAGCCTTTACCTATTCCAGATAGACCTTGGGAGAGCATTGCCATGGATTTTGTATTTGATCTTCCACGGACACAAACGGGAAATGATGGCATCTGGACTATCATACGCAGGTTCAGTAAGCAAGCTCATTTCATTCCCGTGCGTAAGACGATCAAAGTGGAGTATATGGTGAAGTTGTTCATGGCGAACATTTTCAAGTATCATGGCTTGCCTACGTCTATCATTAGTGACCGTGATCTACAGATGACGAGTTTGTTCTGGAGAGAGTTGTTTGACAACATGGGTACAACTCTCAAGTTTTCATCGTCATTTCATCCACAGACAGATGGTCAGTCAGAAGAGGCTAACTCTACAGTGTTGGATCTTCTCAAGTGTTATGTGTCAGAGCACAAGCAACAATGGGAAAAGTATCTTCCTTTGGTGGAGTTTGCATATAACAACACTGTACATAGCTCGACAGGCAAGGCGCCTTTTGAGATTGTAGAAGGAGGGAAGAAGGTACCACCCATTTTGCATACAAAGGATAAGATCTTTGAGGCTGATCAGTATGTGGAGAGCTTGGATGAAGCTTATCGGAGAGTTAAGTTGGCCCTCCAGAAAACTCAGCAGAAGCAAAAGAAAGCCGCAGACCGTCACAGACGTGATTTACAGTTTGCATTGGGTGATTGGGTTCTTTTGCGCTTTGAAAAGGCTAGACTCAAGAAGATGAAGGGTAAAGAGCGCTTATTCCCTAAGTTGAGCATGCGATATTATGGGCCTTTTCAGGTTTTGGAAAAGATTGGTGAGGTAACCTATCGTTTGAAGTTACCAGATCACTGGAGGATTCACAATGCTTTTCACGTGAGTCTTCTTAGACCTTTCCGTGGGGATGTGCCTGAGGATGCATCAGATGAGGCTCAGCCGGAAGTTGAGGAACTTGATGAGGTTCTGATTCCAGAGCAGATACTGGCACATAAAGAAAGGAAGGTACGAGCTAAAGTTTCCCGTGGCTATCTTGTGAAGTTCAAGAACTATTCACCGATGGATGCGAAGTGGATGGAGGAAGGTGACTTAACAGATTCACCTCAGGTTTTGCAGCTTTATCTCGATGCCTTTGAGTTAGAGCCGACTCTTGTTGTGGCTCATTCAGGTTCAGCAGAGCATGGGTCTGGAGCATTACCTGATGCTCAAGAGGGGGGTAGCACCTCCACTCCCTTGATACAGACAGGCTCAGATGACATCTAGAGGTCGCTTGGTGCAGTTTTTATCTCACCCGAAGGTACTGAGGCTGACAGTACATCTGTTTATGGGACTTCTATGATATATGTGTACTAGTCACATGAGATTTTTGTGGATATGTATGGTTCACAGTGGTATACAACTTGGACTATTACTATGCCTTTGGTTTGCAGTGAATGATGATACATGTGTATGGCTTAGAGAGATTGGGACGCTGATCTTGCCATATTGTATATTTCACTTTGGATATTTTGATGCATCACCAGAATGCAATCGAGGACGCTTGCCATTTTTCAAGAGGGGGGTATGTCATGGCCCTGTGAAAATGGAACAGTACAAGTGTGGGCATGGTGGTTGCAGAGTCAGAATATTTTATGATTCACATGGGGGGTGCCCGGACAGAGTTTAAGGTGTGTGGACATCCCTAGGTGTGAAGGGGGAAACTAGAAACATTAAACTTTTAATGTTTATAAAAGTTGGCCCTAGGCCTTAGTGGCCCTAGGGAACTTTTAAAGTTTGGGGGCCCTAGGGATTATTTTGGGGATCCACTTTTGGAGTAAGTCTTTCTCTCTCCTCTCTCTCTCTCTCTTCCCTTTTGGGAGTCGTGGAGCAAAAGTGAGTTCACAAGTGTGGAAAAGCTGTGGAAGGAGGAGGCGGCTGCTGAAGTTTGTTTGCTGCTGTTTTCTCTGGGCAAACCAGCCGTACAACCTTGTACGGACAGGCTGCAGGATCTTTCTTGGTCCACGCTACACTTAGGAGCTGCTGCAGGTCTTCTCCCCTGCTAGACTGGCTGCGCATAGACCCTGTACAGGCTATACAGACAGGTACAACAGCGGTACAACACTGTACGACTGCCGTACAGTGTACGGACAGTCAGGTACAACAAGTACAGCTGCAGGCAGCGTTGGACAGGCCTGATTACGCAGATTCAGGCGTGTACAAGTGCAGACAGCAGGCTGCGTGTACAAGTACAACTCTTGGCACGTATCCCGAGGTAGTACAGACGGGTACGAGGTTGTTTTTCAGATCTGTACTTTCAAAGACAGCATAGAGGTGAACACAAGGAGGAAGGTACAGGCAAGTACGTGCACATGTGTGAAGCAGGGTTGTGGAAACAAGTGCCTGCAAGTACAGATTGGTACCGTTGCTTCCTCCAGTGCTGTTTCACGAGCTGAATTTGGTAAGCTCCGTTTCTGTTCATCTATCTCTCTTTCTACTGCTTGATGTCTGTTGCAGATATGAGTTATCTGGCCCCTTGTGAGAGGAGGGGTATGGCAGATTGACAAGGGTTGAGACAGAGTTTGGACAGAACATGTATGTATGAGCTGAGATGATGTATCATGCACTTGAGTTATGCCAGATGTATGCTCATGGCTGCCCTGCTTAGTGGTCTTGGCTGATCAGAGGGAGGCACAGTGTGTTATTGTGGAACACAGATCTGTGTGCATAGATCCTCTGTGCTAAGAAGGATTGTGGGCCGTCAGATTGGACATACAGGTGTAAACTCTTGGCTGATTTTTGTTGTACTCAGCCATTCATATTATTTTAATTGAATAAAGAAATACCGCAAGGGGCGCCAAGCTTTGGGGCCAACAGGTGTCGCTCTGTTTTCAGATTTGGGCACTCTAGCTCCAATCTGTTTTGTTTTCATATCTAGACTACAAGTGGACGGGTGACTCCTAGTCTACCGCACTCTGGTTTCTATCAGAGCCCGGTTTCAATTGCTCATACTCCTCTTGAGCAAGAGAGGGCATATGCAAGAGAGACTGTTGGTACTGCACATACAGATCTTGCTGATGTAAGGTCTGAGTTGGAGACCCTAAGACGCCGAGTTAGGCGATATCGTGATGAGACAATTGAGTGGCGATCTTGTGTAATTCTGAAATTTGTTAATTTAGATTCAGAGAATTCTTTAAGTTGTGTAGTGCAGGAGCAAAGCATGTGTATGCTGACCATGCTCAAGAATGTTCTTCCTAGTGTGGTCAGTGTCATGACCCTGTGAAAATGGAACAAGACAAGTGTGGGCATGATGGTTGCAGAGCAAAAATATTAAATGATTCACGTTTGGGGTGCCCAGACAAAGATAATGATGTGTGGACATCTCCAGGTGTGAAGGGGGGAACAAGAACATTAATGTTTTAATGTTTTATTCATGGGTTGCCCCTAGGCCTTAGTGGCCCCTAGGGAACTTTAATGTTATTAAAGTTGGGGCCCTAGGATAAGTTTGGAGAGGGGGCAACTCCACTTTTGGAGTTACACGCCTCTCTCCTCTCTCTCTCTAGCTTTTTGGGGAAGCGTGCAAGTCTCAAGCGTGGAGAAGAGGAGAAGCAACGTCGACTGCTGGCTGCTGTTTTTGACTACTGTTTTCTGTGCTAAACTGGCCGTACAGTCCACTTATTGCAGGCCGTACAGAACTGCTGCAAGTACAGGGTACAGTACAGCTGCTGCAGGCTCTACTGGTACAGGCGGCGCTGACAGAGGCAGAGAGTAAACTACTTGATAGCTAGGATCATTAACACATTTTCCTTTTAAGTGAGCCAACAACTCACTTTCTAGTTGAGTAAAACTCAACTCATTTATTATGGATAATCAACCTAGAGCATCTGCCACGACATTAAATTTTCCTTTTCTATATCTGATTTGAAAATCAAACTCTTATAGGATCTCAGACCATCTAGCCTTCCTACCTCTTAACTCCTTTTGAGTATTTAACATTTAAGACTTTCATGATCAAACAATACTTCAAAATTGATACCCTACAAATAATGATATCACTTTTTAAAAGCATGCACAATTGCAAATAGTTACTTTTTATAATTTGAATAGTTACTTTGAGCTAATAGAGATGTAGAAGGTCTAAAGTCAACCTTTTGGTCAAGCCAAAGGCCTCAGAAGTTGTACAGCCATCAGTGTCTTTTTGTACCATATAGTACACTCAACATACAGCATCTCTCTCTCTTCTATCTCCATCTCTCTCTCTCTCTAATCATCATTAAAGTTTGCATCATTGTTCTTTATCAGGCTTAGGACTAAGGATCAAGTAAGCAAGGCTTCTGCACATGCAACTGATCTGGGTGAGTGCAAACACATTCCACCTACATGAGAGGAGAGATTTATAACAAGCCTGTGTGATTTCAGATGCTATAGTAGTTTGTTACTAGATTCTGGGCATCGTGCTGCTTTTGACAGTAGGGAAAAATGGGTCTAAAACTCATATTTGCAAAGAAATTACTAGCAGATAAAAAATAAATGTAATTAGGTAAGCAAATGCCTAATTACAAACAATCCTTATAACATACAGCCGGACAACAGTCACTCTCAAAGTGCATGAGGCCCTTATGCTCGTGCTTGAGCCCACAACGTACATCAATTCACCAACAAAAACATGCCTGTGTTTAAAAATGCATGCTACAAGATTGTCCTTAATAGGGAAATAAATTTCAAGTACTCAAGATTCAGAGGTACTGATTCCTAAGGTGAGACATTCTTTTCCTGAGTAGATCTTCCAAAATTTTGTTACAGAACGAGTTATTTCAACAACTCTTGATTGCAAGGCTATAACTTTGCAGGTAGCTCCATACCAAGGGTGGGCTTCCTCTATTACAATTGAAGATGTGAAAAGATGCTAACATACCGGCTATCATCGAGAAAATCACCATCATCGACGACAACATCACCGTCATCGATATCGCATCATAGGACTTCAAATTCATTCTCCTTGAGATGGGCAAAGAACTTCACCGCCTTTCCCTGCAATTCCAGGTCAAACTGCACCTTGTAAGGCAGGTTCGCAGAGATGGGTTTTCCTTTCCAGCTCTTCAAAACATCCCTGATCTCACCCTCGCACCCGCTCAGCTCGAAGTTGGGGTTCTTGGGCACGTGGAAGACGGTCAGGGGCCCAAGCACTCTGATTCTCGATCCGACGACTCGTAACTTGTCGCCAGTGTGGCCTTCTGTGGTGGAGGGGAGACCACCTTCAAGCTCTACAGCGATCTCGCACACCATTGGGTTTCTGCTGCGTGAGGAAATATTACTGCTGACGCGCCCGCGGCGGCGAGAAAGACACTGGGCTGTTGGAAAGGCATATTGATGGCAGGCATTGAGGCAAGGCAGAATGGCAGTAGCAACACTAGGCGTGGAGGTGGTGGTTGTGGGGAGGTGCCAAGGTACCAAGACGGAAGAGGGCATGGTGGCGTTGAGGCTCGTTCAAACAAAGGGGAGAGGAGGGGAGAGAAGACTTCGGATGAGACACACAAATAGGCACCCAAAACCATTTTTTGGTATTGATTAATTAGTTTGGGAAATGAGGAGACGATGGTTTCAAAGGTTTTTGTAAGTTGTAATGAAGTGCCTATTTTAGCATGTAATCATTAGAGATCTTTCTTGATAAGCAATAATCGACAAGCGACTTTTCTGCATGACCTGCACGTATCTTCAGGATAGTTCTCTTGCGCCTCCTCCTCTTTGCTAAGCATATTGTCTTCCTCCCCCCACTCTCTCATGATGTCTCTCTCTATTATCACATCTAGTCAAAAGCCAAGAAGAACGTTGTCCCTCCCTCCTCCCTCCCTTAGATTGTCTTCTCCTCCCCTTAGATTGTTCCTACGACGTAAAAAAGTGCTTCTTCATTGGGTGTGTGAGTAAATAAACAAAATGGGCTAACCTTTCTATCACCCAATGTGTGGTAGATCGGTTAGTTCATGGAGTTGTTATTCAACACGTCTTGTGTTCGAATCTCACTCCTTCGTCGGATAGATCATATTTGGTCTCTTGGGATTGTTCCTACGACGTTAAAAAGTGCTTCTTCTTCTTCTTCTTCTCTCTCTCTCTCTCTCTCTCTCTCTCTCTCTCTCTCTCTCTCACACACACACACACACACATCAAGGTGCTCCCTCCTTCCTCCCTCTCTATCTCTTACTCGTTAGTTTGCAAGGTATTACACATTAGTGTGCAGGGAGAGGCTTTGGGGTTTTCAGTGAGGCCACAAATAGGAGAAACACGACTTGGGGGTTGGCTTTGGGGTTTTTTGTGAGGCTCCAAACAGGAGAAACACGACTTGGGGGCTGGTTGAGAAAAGGAAGTCGTTTGAAACTAGATGCTACAGTTTTCCTGAGGTTTAGCGGGCTGCCACTTTGCAAGGCTTCTATTCTCTCGAATTGTGAAGGTACCACCTAAGGCATTAATTAATCCTCACAAATAGTGGGCATTAATTAATGACCCTCACACTTTGAGTGAATAGAACACCCTCACACTTTAATATGAACCATAGACATCTGCCTCTCCAGAGGCAACTGGCCGCTCGATTAAAAAAATAACCATTGGAAAGCCCTAAGCTTGCTCATCATGGTCTTGAGATAAATTTATTGAAATAAGAGACCTACAAAATGTGGTATGTTTTATGTCAACAATGATATATGTGTATCAATTTACAAGTAAAAGTAAATAATAAATCAATAAATAATAAAATCAGGCTTGCCCTTGGAATGGACTATTACCATCGCATATGGTATATTTGTTGTGGCCTACTAGTAAAACTCAAAAGTAAATGGCGACCATATTGTAGGTAACAAATTGCTTCTAGGTTGTTGCTAGTGCAAAACTTCCTTGTATACAACATGAGCAGTACAAACCATCTCTAGACGACTCACATTGATCTCACTGGCATTGTCTTGAAGAAATACCTTGACAGTATTCAACGATCACACATGTGAGAAAGCAACATATAATTACTCATCATGACTAAACACTCGTGTTGCCAAGTATAATCCTAAAAGAGACATTGTTTAGCCTTGTGGTACTTCTTGCTCTCCCTAGGCATGGCATTTAGTGCACTGCTATTGATTGCATCAACCTCAAGGTTTCAAGGTGTAAGTGTAGTGCACTCTCTAAAATAGCGTGCATAATCTACAACACTTAGAAGCCCCCTATACACCCATTCAATCAAGGCTTCCATACACCCTCTCTAAAAGTATTTTTGTTGGAATTGGCACAATATCTTCTTTTATCCCCCCCATCCCCCTTCTGTCTGTTCCATTACCAATGTCTTAAAACCCATTGTATGAATTCATGCTTTCATTGAGTTATTATCATTTTGAAGCACCCACATGTTATGTGAGTATCTCTCCATATCTATGAGTAACATAATGCAAAATTAACAATGTCCTCTCGTCCTCCTGACAAGATCTATATAAAATCTTTGCCAAACAATATGAGTTTTCCACCAAAAAGCTTATCATTAGCCACGATGTCTCTCGGTGTCCTATATAATGCTTCAAAGGCATATCGATGGGTCATGGGTGCCTCATCCCATATTATTAGCTTAGCTAGCTTCACAACATCTGCAAGCTAATTGTTAACCTTTATATTACATGTGCTCGCGTCATTAACAATTTCCTCTCGTCCTCCCAACAAGATCTATCTAAAATCTCTGCCAAACAATATGAGTTTTCCACTGAAAAGCTGATCAATGGGCATGATGTCTCTCAATGTCATGTATAATGATGCTTCAAAGGCATATTGATGGGTCATGGGTGCCTCATCCTATATTATTAGCTTAACTAGCTTCACAATATCTGCAAGCTAATAGATAACCTTTATATTATAGGTGCTAGCCGCATGTATGTCCAATGGTATTTTGAACCATGAATGAGCTGTGCGATTATTGCTAGTAGTAAGACAGCAATGCTAGAAGATACAAATGCCAAAGCAATGTGTCCCTCCCCACGCAACCAAGAAAACAAACAATTATAGAGAAAGGTTTTGTCATACCCTCCTGGACCATCAAGAAAAAACACTTCACCAACATCTGCATATATTACCTCCAAAATCTGATTAAAGGCATCCTAGTTGACAATCATTTAGAGTCTGATCGATAATTTGTGCCTGCTAATCAACATCATCAAACATTCTCTCTTCTTGCAATAATCCATTTTTAACAACCAACATAGTTAATCTATCCACAAGAAGCATTCCCTCAATCAACCAACCTTCGGCCATGCTATTAAAGAATGTGCTCTAAATGTAATAGAGCCTCATTGATTGCCACTATTTGATGATCATTTAAATTCTTTATAGTCAATTCTAATGCATGAAACAAATCATCCAAAAGTTTTGAAGAAAATATTACCCATAAAAGTACAGGAGAGGCATGCTCACAAAATACCAAAATTAGGACAAACAGGTGTCTCAATTGTGATTCGGTTTCATGAAATGTGGCCTCTTACATGCACACGATCCATTTTTCATCACTTTTCCAATAAATCTCTAGCTATGCATGCTCCCTTAAAAGTATGATAAAGTTGGCCATCAAAAGTGCACGTCATCAAAAGACTTATAACCTTTATAAACAATAAGCAACATATGTAAGAAATATTGCTCACCAGATGGAGAAAGGTTGTACATGTGACCAATGATGTTACCTAACTTCCTTCTAGGCCACTTCTTAATACTTGTGTCCCAAACCCACTTGCATGGAAAGTCACTGTAAATCAAACTTTTACATCATTGTGCAGCTCATATAGCTATGCAAAATGTGGGCACTCTTCTCATCCTCCATTAGGTAATAAAGTTCCAGCACGATGATATACATTGCCATGAACTCAAAAGTTAAATATACCTCTATTGCTTGAAAACATTTTATCAATATGAGCACCCACAATGATACAAAAAGCTAGGAAACTGTTGTAAGCCTGTATACTCTTTCTAAACAATTTGCTTCTAGAATCATTTCCATGCAATAGAATTCTTGGAAACTCGAGTGGTTCTTCTAATAGCAACAATGACACATGCCCCACTTTACAACAATGGCTTCCCACAACCTAGCATAGAGCTTATTTTGTCTCATGTTTCCATAATTGAGCATGGCAAAAACTAGATGCCATGGAGTGAAAAGTAGGAGTACAAAACACTAATGAGTACATAGCCAGGTGTCTTATATCCTCTCTTAATGGAAATTGACAAAGAATAGAGAGGTACTCCCTCTACTTGTCACCACACCCCTACTACTTAAAATGCATTTATGTTGCAAAATTGAACAACGAGAAGCCCTGGTTACATCTAGCCAAACGATATTGGCCCCAACAAGACTAACCAATTATGGGAAACAAAGGCATTATCATGACCTTTTCAACATAGGTTATGGTCATCTATAAAGAGTCATTAATCATGAGGTCCAAAGTTGTGTGGCTCTCTATGTGTATGAGCTTTGTAGGCATTGGGAGTGACTTGTGCAAAAGTACACTTAGATGAGGGAAGACACACCAACCAATCAAACAAGACTAACACCAAGATCTATTCATTTGGAATTTACCTAGAAGGCAAAGTAGGTCTATAACCCACTTGAAAAGGCTAGCTATGAGGTCTTAAGACACACTTTCATTGTTTGATTCTCACGATCCAAATAGAGCCCTATTGCATAGATCTACAACCTTAAGCAAGAGGAAGGAGAGACAATGCAAGACTACATTACTAGAACCAAATATATCCATATGAGATATAGTCCCCACAAAAGGCCAGCTGACTTGTTCCCCATTGACCAGTTTGTGATCGCTCTTAAGAGCAAGAGGCTTCACGATCATCTCTATAGGTTTAGATAATACATCTTTGATGTGTGTTGTTGTTTACAAGGAAATAGACCCCTCATAACAATCTACAAGATAAGAATGTAGAAGTCTTCCTCTTAGACTAGATAGGGGGTGATCTTGGTTGGTTGTTAGGACAATTCTTCATTTGATGTTGGCATTTAAAAATCTGCTTTAGAAATGGTGGATGGTTTTACATTTTTGTCTAGGCAGGCAGGCAGGTTAATCTTTCAAATGCAGTGTTGAGAAGAGTTGTTTCATCCATCATGGGGGCGAATCGAGAAGTTTAGAAAAATCTTGGGTTATCTCTAAAAATTCAATCATTTTGTACTTACAAAATCTTGGAAGGAAAAACCTTTGGCAAAGGTATCTTTTTTCAAGGCATCCCAGGATAACTAGTCATTGTGCCAGTGGTTTGACAGTAAATTTTTCAACTAGCACTGACATTTCCCGTGATTTTCAATTAGGCAAAGAAATATTTGCTACTTTCATTAAATTTGGCCACATGAAGGTACTCATCCAAGGACTTTATCCAATTCTCTACTTCGTTACCCAAATTTTCAATTAGGAAAAGAAATATTTGCTACTTTCGTTAAATTTGGCCACATCAAGGTACTCATCCAAGGAGCTCTGATACCAATTGTTGGAATTAGGGTTAGGGTTGCAACAATGCACACACACAAGATAGAGAAGCTTGAGAGCACACAAACTCACTAGATTAGAAATAAACAAATGTGTGCCAGATACAAAAGATAAGTACACACCCCAAAAAAAGGAGATAAGAGGGTGTACATACGCATGGGGAAAAAAAACCTCCTAGTGAGGGAAAAAGTACCTAGCGGTCCTAAGCGTGTTCACACACATCACTACCATATAATGCTACAGCCAATGTTGCCCATAAAGAGAGACACCAAGTGACCCATGCATAGGCTCTCCCATTCTCCACAAATCCATCACCCACTCCTACATCATCCCAACCTCTATCACATCCACCGTTGCTGCGGGGTTGACCTTTCACCATTATTACCATCCCAAACACACCGCCATAAAACTCTAGGGGATGCCATAGATTGGTCTCTCATGGACCATCTCATCCCCTAAGACCCTACCCATATAACCTTTTAGCTTCTCTGAGCACTTCAAAAATTGACTCATTGGTGGGTTGAGCTTATTGACTATGTGGCTAAGACATCTAAATGCCACATCCTTTAGCAACAACAGCCAAGATGAGTCTACCTACTATGAAGAGCACCAAAAGCTTAATGAATCCCAATAATTTCTTTAGCCGCACATGAGAAGAATGCCAAACCAGAAGCCAATCTTAAGAAAGAAAAATGAGAAATCCAGTGGCTTCATAATGAGCTTGTTTGCTACCAAAGCCACCTTGAAGGAACTAGCCCACACTCACAAGTAAGACATGGATGCCCTCCAGCTATAGAGACTATAATACAAAGCACTATAGAGATCACCAAGGTTATGATAGCCTAGCCCAAAGAGACCAGCTCCTTGATGAGCTTAAGCAAGATAAATCCAAAGAAGCCCAAGCCATCCGTGTGGCCAACCAATTTGCAAACGAATGTGACATTGCCCTCAACACCACCACTAAGACACAACCAAAGTCCTCACACTCATTTATATGGAGAGTACAACCAAGATATGGACAAAGGGGCCATGCAAAAAACAACTTGCCAACAACTCCTCCACCACAAAGAAACCCTCATAATTTGTAAGTTGGAAACCATTACCTCGAATGATACCTTATTGTGTTGGAAGGGCATGACCAAAAGAAGTTGGATGATAAGCTTCTCTCATGAACCACCAACCTTGATGCCTTACCAACCATGAGTTGGTGGATACCCTTACCCCTCATCAACTATACCTTGGCCTTTTATTTTCATCAATTTATTATATTTTAACGAACCCTATCTCAACCCCCACCTTTCACACCATCTTAGCCCACATCAACACCATGTGACGATAACCTACCCTTTTCTTCTTTGACCAAGCCACCCTTTTCTTGGACCCTCAACACCCTTTTCTTCTTCGACCAAGCCATCTCTTTCTTGGATACACCACACTTATGTATTGTATTGAATCCCATCTGGTCTCACCACGTTGGTGCCACCTATTTATAAATTATACACTTCTTACCAATGAAATATCACTTCCTTGACCTCACGGCAACACTCGGCCTTGGCTTCGGCCTTGGCTTCCCTATCCATGAAAATCTACTTCACTTGGTCATGGTAGCTATAAAGACCCTCATTTGTCAAGTAATGAAGTCCACCTACTACTAGCTTTTTCAAGTAGTGAAGTCCACCTATTGCTAGCCTTATCACAAACAATCCCTCACCCACTGGAGATGCCATTATTTATACCATCCATTATCTCTATTGTGATGACAAGGCACATGAGGCCTATGCCTTTTTCCAAAGCCACAAGGGTATAAATGAAGAGGATGACCTTAAAGACACCATAGAAGGAGAAGAAGCATCACAAGCCAATGAGGTACACTCTTTAAATAGTTAGGGTAACAAAGGAAATACAAGGAGCCAAACCCAACCCTAGCCATGAACGATCCTTAAGCCACCCCACCCCCATTGCTCCAAATGTCACTAAACCTCTCGTTAATTATCTATATCATCATCCATGGGAGTACCTACTTTGTCCATAGTTTATCCCTTGAGCCTAAATATCCTCCCCCAACTAAACCATCTTGTCAAACAATCGTATCCACGAGCCCCCTATCACCGAATCAATCCACAAGGGGCTAGATCTCAATGAAGCACCATTGCTAACTACTCAGATAATGCTGAGGATCTCGGGGGTGTCCTTACACTTCCCCATGAACATTAACCACCCAATGTATAGGATCTCACATTCTAAGGTAACTTTCATAACCACCTTCATACAACCTTAGACATGGCTAAATCTATAAGGTGTACACTTTAACCCTTAGTGCTTTGACTACACTTCCATTGTAACAAGTCATCTAGTTTCCTACACTTACACTCCTTTATTGGCCCGGCTCGACAAAATCGGTGGGGGTTTTGGTTGGTAGCAGAAGCTAGACAATTGCTAGCAGGCAGATTGACATGGCCATAGTCATTAGACCTCCCCATGCTATTTGAGTGGATGCACCTCACCCTTCCATTGGGCCAATGGGGATTGGACCAATGTGATCTCACCTTGACATTGGCGGTTTGGCTTATGGAGAAGAGACCAAGGCCTTCTCCAACCAAGAGTCACACCTTCATGAAAATATTGCACCGCCGTTAGTTGACCACGTTTCTAGCTAACATTCCTTGTCATTTGCGAATGACACCCTATTTGATCAGGGTATGAATAAATCCCCATGTTTGTGTGCTAACAAAGTGAATTCATTAGCCGTAGACACCGATAGCTGGTTGAGCCCCGAAGTGCACTCCCGAAGACACCGATAGTTGGTTAAGCCCCGAAGTGCAGTTCCGAAGGGCAGTCCCAACATCGTAGATATTGATAGTTGGTTGAGTCCTGAAGGGTAGATGTGTCCCTCCCAGGATTACCCCGAAGGGCAGAGCGGTATTCTACACCTACATTTACACTCCTATTCCTACTCCCTCTACTTTTAAAGTGGAATCTTATCAATGTTGCCTAGCCTTCTCTTATCATATATGTATGAAGTTAATGGGTGGCTGAGCCCATAATAAAATAAATAGGTTACTTACATTGATTTCTTCTTCCTACTCCCTCTACTTCAAAGTGGAATCTAATCAATGCTACCTAACCCTCTCTTATCCTACAGGTATAAAGTTAATGAATGGTTAAGCCCATACTAAAACTAATAGGTTACTTACATTCATTTCTTCTTCCCCTAATCTGTAGCCTATCAAGAATGCCCACTAATGATAAGTCAGCTTAAGCCATTAGGAGACATAAGTGAGACCGACCACAAGAAATTGAGGAAACCCATTAAAGATATACATAGTTATGCCTTTCAGTGTAGTGGGAAAATACTTTGAAGCTGTGATGATATTAATTCCACCATTCCTATCAAAGTGTTAGGAGTGAACATCATGACTACAATCCTTGATGGAGGAGTAGGAGTAAGCATAGCTACCAAAAACATGTGGCAAATATGCGAGCAAGCCCCTAAAACCTTTAAAACTTATTCTCAAATTAGCTAATGGTAATTTAGGAATGCCTATAGGAATTCTAAAAGAAGTGGAAGTAATGTTTTGCGGCCTAGCCTATAAGCATATATTTGCTATTGTTGACTTTGGAAGGTCCACTAATTATGACGTGATTCTTGGATGCCCTTTTATGCATCAAATGATGTTAATCCACGAGTGATTGGGGAAGAGATGACATCTACCTCCACTAGGAGGATAGTACCATCAAGGTGAACCTAAAGAACCATTCATATAGAGGTGTGACCAAGATGACTTAGGGTTTGATATGCATTGTAAAAGGTGTGAGCAAGATGAGAAAACTTCCATTGATTTACTACCAAATTCTGAAGAGGAGGAAAATTGGATCTATCTATTGGCTACAATGGATACATGTCCTAAAACCATGGGAATTCAAGTCTATGATGAAGACGGTGATATTGTTCCTATTAGAACTATATCTTTCGTACTCGTGGATCATAGTCCTAAAACAAAAAGAAGTTTAACAGATTAAAAAACATGAAGAAACGACTCCTAGGAAATTCAAAGTTGTACCCCTTAGAGGCTTTAATGCAAGCTTCAAGCTAAGATGTGCTTTAGTAGCACAAAGAATTGCTTTAGTGGGGCACATACGTAGCACAAAGAATTACTTCCATCCAAAACTTGTGTGGAAATTGCTAACCTTTAACCATGCATCTAACCATCTCCATGAGAGTCATGTTTCTTCTCTTAGCAACACTATTTTGCTGTGGTGTATAAGGAGTTGTACATTGATGCTTAATGCTTTTTGTATCAAAAAGTCATTGAAAGCATTAGACAAATATTCCCCCCCTCTATTTGTATGGAGGGTTTGGACTTTTAACCCAATTTCATTCTCAACTAAATCAAGAAAGTGTTGAAAATGAGAAAATACTAAGACCAGCCAAATTTACTATAATCATCAATAAAGATTTTCTCCCAACAACAGAGTTCACATTGGACGAAATATATCACTACGTATTGACGTATGAGAGAAAGGGGCTCTCAAAGGGAAAAGGAAATAAACCAAGGGGATATAAGAAATTGTGAGAGGAAGAAAAGGCATCAATGATGAAAGAATAAGAGCTACCAAAAGATCCCAAGATTTCTATAGCGAAAAACACTACACACCCATACAAGATGACACAACCGCAATAATCAAGGTAAGATACGGTGAAAAAGAGGTGGCTATCATCATAGATGGAGGAGTCAGGGTGACCATATGAACGAGCAAACCCACAGGCTGCTAAAAATATAGAAAATGAGGAAGGCACCATTCAAGATCAGGAATGTAGATCTCATAATAGTGGAGCCTTTGGGGATTATAGAAAAAGTACCTATAAACATCGAGGGCATGAAGTTTAACACAACCTTCATAGTGTTAGATATGGGCACTTCTTACCCGATGCTACCGAGAAGGCATGGCTCTGAACAGAGCAAAGGTGCTACATGATTGGGATAAAAACATATGACAATATAAAAGCAAGGAGGCTCAATCACAACTTCTATAGAATTATAGCTGAGAAGTCATGACACTAAGGTTTGATTAGAAGGAAGGAAAGAGCTAGAGGACTATATTGAAGAAAACTGATGGTAATGGAAATTGACCTAGTAGGAGAAATTGACCTAGTAGGAAAGAAAAGCTGATGGTAATGGAAATTTACATAAAAGGAGAATTTGACCTATACATGATGGTATTAGTAGATTTGAGGTAGCAAGAAGAACAATAGAAAATATACCCAAAGAGGTTTATGAATCATTTGAAGGGGAAAGGAAGGTAATGAAGATAATCGAGAAGGAAGCCCGAGAACAAAAATCATGGGTAGTACCAAGCAACCAAGAAACTTAAGAACTAAACTTTAGTTCTGAGGATGCACCAAAGATAGTGATAATAAACAAATATCTACTGGTTGAATTTGAGGAAGAAATGATAGTTTTGTTTCACAAGTTGAAGTACATCTTTGCTTTTGGAAACACACAGACCTCAAGGGTATAGACCTCGAGGTGTGCCAACACTGAATTCCCTTAAAGCCAGATGCAAGACCAATGAGAATGTAATGCTACCGAATGAATCCCAACTATGCCAAAAGGGTGAATGAAGAAATAGATAATCTCATAAAAGTGGGGTTCATTTCAATGGATGTTTCCTATAGTGATAGTACACCAAAGAAAAATGGAAAACTTAGGGTAGGTGTAGATTTTAGGAAACCAAATGCCCAAGAAAAATGGAAAACTTTGAAAAACTTAGGGTATGTGTAGATTTTAGGAAACTAAATGCCCAAATAGTGAAGGATCCATTTCCTTTGCCATTCACTGACATAAAACTGGGCACGAGATGTATAATGGATAGATATAGTGGATATAATTAATTATTAATAGTCCTAGAAGATCGCGAAAAGACCACATTTATCATGGAATGGGTGGCATACATGTATTGAGTGATGCCTTCTAGCTTATCCCATGCTCCAACCCTTTCTAATGATGCATGATGAAATGTCTCTTAAAATTTTCACATAAATTTATGAAATCTTTGTGCATGAATTTACATCATAATCAAAGATGGGGGAGCATCTAAGGTATCTAAGGAAGATATCCTTATGCCAAGAGAAAAGGATATCCCTAAATCTGTTCAAGTGTGTCTTCTGTGTCTGTACAAGGGGGAATTACTTGGTCATAATATATCTCAGGATGGTATGCTCACATCCCTAAGAAAGATTTAGGTCATAGAAAAGATGAGTTCCCCGTAGGTAGTTTTGTAGGTTATGTAAGCTTCTATAAGAGATTCATCCAAAATTTTAAAAAAATAGGTGCCCCCTTACATGAGCTCACAAAACAAGATATCAAGTTTACTTGGGGGCAAGGAACTAGCATTCTAAACACTTAAGTCAATGGATATTAATGTGCCAATCCTTTAGGCAACCTAGATGGGATGCAATTTTCCATGTTTATGTAGATGCATCGGGGTTGGTCATAGGGACAATACTAACTTAGCCTAAGGGAAAGATTGATCTCCCAATGTATTTTACAAGTAGGAAATTCTTGGATAGCGAGAATACCTATGCATCATAGAGAAAGAGTCTCTAGGGATGGTCTACAATGTGCAAAAGTTTAGGTAAATTTTTTTTCTTATCTATGTTGATCACCAGGCATCATTGTACATAATCAACAAAATGGTGATCCAAGGAAGGCTACTCAGATAGATGCTACTTCTACAAGAATTTGACTTTAAAATCATCCACAAGCCTAAAAAAAACACACTATGATGCTCACTATCTCTCGAGTTCATTCAAAAAAGAGGAAGGGCAAGTGAAGGATCAGTTTCGAGATGCGAAGCTATTCTTGGCCTCAGTGATAGAACCAAAGTGATAGGAGAAATTCCAAAAGAGTAACTCTAAATCAAAAGAGGGCATTGGTGCTAGGTCAACAAAATTCATGATTATTGAGGGACAACTTTATGGACTCAGAGCTGACATGGTACTATGAATTTATGTTTTGAGAGAAGCTCATAATCAGCTAATTTCAGAAGCACACTCGAGAACATCGGGCAGGCACATGGGTTCCAAGAATATAGCTCGAAGAATCTTGCAAGTTGGCTATTTTGGTGGAGCAATGTTTACACCAACACACACAAGTAATGCAGCTAGTGTGACCAATGTCAAAGGACATGGAGGGAGACCCATGCTAAGTGATATGATGCCTCTACAACCCATACAAGCATTATAATCATTCATGAAGTGGGGATTAGAATTTATAGGACCTTTCAAAAAGGTGATGCCAAGACGAAACAAGTACATCATAGTTGAAAAACACACTATGTAGAAGTAAAGGCTCTGCTATGTAACTCGGTGCACAAAACACGGCATGGTTCATTTATGAATTAATCATAATAAGGTTTGGTTGCCTTGTTGAAAGACTGATCAAGGAACTTATTTCTTGAGCAAAGCCATAGAACACGATACTGCATCACTTACTTTGTGCTACCTCTGCTCTTCACTCTCCTCTACTTTGCTTCATTTTTCATCCTCTCCCTCCATTGCCATGCACCCATCTGCTCCCTCCATCGCCACACGCACTCCCTCCACTCACCCATCCGCTCCCTCCATTGCCACACCCGCTCTCTCCACTCCCTCCAACGCCACACCCTTTCCCTTCAACGACACCATCATCATGCCTTTTAACTCCACCAAAATGCCTCCTCGTATCACTTTGCCTCCTACTCCTCATATCAACGTCATCCCCATTTTGTCATCTTCCACCACAAGGTGGCCGTTTTGCATTCAAACGGCTCTTGCTAAATTCACTTGTGCACCATCTTTGGACTCTCGGTCGGCTCCCCACAGGACTCTACATTGCCCATCTATGGCAGATGCATGAAGCATGCCTCTATTGTGTCGTCCTGTATGGATGCCCTATGGATGTTGACGAAGGGATAGCAAGATTCATGGAGGAGTGGTCTCATCTCACATCATGAGACTGTATTGTACATCCATTTTTGTGTACAAATACATTTTATGCTCGTCTCACATCATGAGACTATATCATAAATCATTCTCTGTAAATCCTTTTTGATGTACAAACACAAGGCCAATTTTGCCAATTGTGCTGACTACAATATAAAAAGGACAGCGTTTTGCTGTATCTTTTGTTTCATGCCTGTAATCTCATAAATTATTCACTTTAAATAAATCTCTCAAATTGTTAACTTATGATGAATTTGTATCAGGTTAATAACTACACTATGGGCCTATAGGATAACCTGAAAAGTCACAACAGGCCACACACCCCTTAGGCCTTGTTTATAGTAATAGTTTCCTTAGAATTTTTGATCCAAAGTTTAAGACTCACCATTGAGCACAAATTAGATAACATTGCCAATCTCTAAGACTAGACTAGCTCTCACTGAGCTCGATGAAACAAGGATTTGAGTAGAGTGGTCTTAGAAAAAGTAACTTAAAACTGGAGAAAAGAATGGCACGATAAACACACTAGAGAATAGAAGTTTAAGAAAGGTGATCTAGTGCTATTGTACCAATCTTGGGTCCTAGGAATTTGGCAAATCATCATGCAAATCTTTGCAGTATAATTGAGGACTAGGAAATGGCATAAGATCCATTAAAATGAGTGAGTGGAGCAACGGCCATTCAAAAAGGGAAACCAATAGCACGCCATAGAATTATGGGCATCATTTTGTTAAAAATTACACAACTGTGGGGCATGCATCGCCAAGAAAAGAACATGTGTCCATGGTAGAAATAGTGCTTTTAATACTCTTTACTAATTTTGTGTGATTTGTTCTATCTATTTTTCTCACCCGCCCTGCACAAAAGCTTATTGACTCCAAATAGCATCCTCTTTGATCACTAAACTTTGTCTAATGCCAAGCACCTATATAAAGGACCTTATGCAACCATGGTGCTGGTTGATCACCTACCCTTGCCTGCCAAAGCGATTGAGGGGGATGGCTAGCTTTTGCTTTGGCTAGTTGTATTGAAAACTTCTATAGTAACCTTTAGTGGTTTTCCCACCTTGAGTGAACACATCGCATAAGAAGCACTAAGGAACTACAACTGCAAAGTACAACTATCGCTGTGTAGAACATTAAATATTTCCTCTACCTGTAGGATGAGAAAACATGAGAAGATGCGGAGGACAAATACTAATAGAAGTACAACTATCGCTGTGTAGAACATTAAATATTTCCTCTACCTGTAGGATGAGAAAACATGAGAAGACGCGGAGGACAAATACTAATAGAAGTGTTACTTGAGAGCCTTAAGAAGGTCTCGCCACACCAGGGCATCAACTTTAGCAAAAATGAAGAATCAAGGAGAGGACTCTTTTTAAAGGTTTATGACTGCCAAGATATTTCTCAAAAAGAAGGTGATGTGGTAAAAGCCTTGGGCACGGGGTTAACTTTTCCCACGTGCTATTTGAGAACTAAAAAATCCACATGAGAAACATTTGAGAAAATCGCAAGAGTGCATACAAGGGTGGATATCCCTAAGTCATTATTTTTCTCGGAATGATTAATGGCTTTGTATGGGCCAACCTCAGAGAGAAAGAAAAATATATAGGAAAGAGAGTAGCCTAGAGGAGCTAGCAGGAGAGGTGTAGAGATAAAAAAAAGAGTAGGAAAAAGTTGCCAAAAAAGCTGAGAAGAAGGCAAAAGAAAAGAAAAGCAAAGAAAAAGAGAGAGTGGAAATGAAAGCCTGAGAAAAGGTAGAGAAGAAAGCAATAGAGGAGGCAAGGAAAGCCAAGGAAGAATAAAAGAGAAAAGCCAAGGAAGAAAAAGCAAAATCCTAGGAAGAGAGACATAGGGAAAAATAGCAAATAGAGGAGGAAATTCAAATAGAGGCAAGGAAAGCTAAGGAAGAATAAAAGAGAAAAGCCAAGGAAGAAAAAGCAAAATCCTAGGAAGACAGACATAGGGAAAAATAGCAAATAGAGGAGGAAATTCAAATAAAAGAGGCCAAAGAGAGAGAGAGACAAGCAAAGAAAAAGGATAAAAAGAGATAAGAAGATGCCACACAAACATCAATTTAGGAAAAGCTTGATAAAGCAAGGGAAATTTTGCAAAAAAAAGTCTTTGAAAAGGTTAGAGCAAGTAAGGAAGAATGAAAATAGGATTAAAGAGATCATTGTAAAAGCCTTGGTAGGCTAAGCCTAGATACAAATTAGAAGTCTAGAATAATAATTAATCAGAGAAGCTGAGGCAAATCAAATAAAGGAGTAGGAGGCCAAAAACTTCCACGCGATGAGACAACAAGAGAGAAGAGAAGTAGAAAACAGAGCCCGTGAAGAGGCATAACAAATAGCTCAGTAAAAGGCATAAGAGGAAGCTGAACAAAAGGTATAGGAATAGAGAAAGCTCGAAGTTCGAAGAGTCATCACCATACCCTAAGTCAAGCTGAAGAGCAAAGACAATTTGTAGATAACTTATGAACAAGCCTTAAGAGAGGTGGGTAGAGAGTCAGAATAGTGCAACCCAAGACTAAAGAAGTACATTACTTTTAGGAGTGCCAATGCTTGAGCTAAGATTCGAACTAGGGTTAGCCCAAAAGTTACACAACTAAAAGGGAGGCCTCACTAAGTGCGAGGCTCACAAGCATAAACACTATTGCTTGGGCTCTTACCACCTCGATGCCTAGCAATATCTTTGAACTTAAGCAAAAAGAAGTCAAGGATCTACATATTTAACTGCAGGTAGAGAAAGGGAAAGGAAAGGCTTTAAAAACTCAAAACCTAGAATTAGGAGAGGCGAACAAGGAATTAAAACTATAACTTTAGGAAGTAGACACTGAGATTAAGGAAGAAAAAGAAAAAATCTTAGAATGGGAGCAAAGAGTGGCACTAGCTAAAGGAAAAGTCAAAGAAGTAAGAATGTTATTAAAATAATAGATGGAGATTAACACAAACCTGAATGCTGTACAAGCAAGTGGCCAAGAGTTTTCGTCCTCTACATATTCTAAGTGAATTGGTGAAGAAAGGAGGAGACATTACCATTGACTTCTAGGCACTAGAAGAAATGGTAAAAGGAATGAAGGCAGAGGACATAGCACCCTTAGAAGAGGTATGGTGGGAACCTCACTCTTGTGCTTTTTCAAGGTTAAATAAAAGCCACACTATCAAAGAAAAAAGAAGACCTCACTTATGAAATCATTTAGGATGATGATGAGGCAAAATCTTCTAAAAAGATAATAGAAGAAATAATGAAAGACTTGGAAGATATGGAAGTCAATGAGGCTGAAGAAGATTCATAAGAGAATGAAGAAAAAGAAGACCTTGAACCTAAAGATTCAGATGGGGTAGACTCAAGGCACAATTGAATGGCAGTGGGAACTTAGGAACAAGTCTAAGAATTGGTGAATCGAGATTCCAAGGTAATCCTAGCTCAGGCAACTCGAGTCAAGGATTAGGAAACAACGAGGGCCAAGATAAGGAAGAGAACCACTTGAGGGAAGCAAGAAATCAAGTAAAGACAAAGGAAAAAAAATCTAGAGCAAGAAAACAAGGAAAAGAAACCTTGGAAGAGAAACTTGTCGAGCAAAGAAGATAAGACAAAAGACAATAAGAAGTAGGAAGCTTGCAGCAATATGAAGAAATGACAGAAGAAGAGAAGCTGTATAGGATCCAGAAGATCAAGCAAGGATGGCTAATGGTACAAGTAGCCTACTTAGTACCATACATACCCTACAAGCATCCAAGATATATTCAACTCCTAGATTTAGAACTGGTATATTGAATAGCAAAAGATGATAAAGCTCCCTCATTGACGAGTCTAACCACGATAGATTTTAGGTTAGTTAGGAGGAGTGTGGAGCTACTACTTGGGTTAGTTAGGAGGAGTGTGGAGCTACTACTTGGGTCCTGAGAGTTAACATATGGATTTAGAGAGCCCTACAGTTGATAGTGTGTGTGCTATGAGGCAAATGCAACACAATACTGAAGTTGTTGGAAATTATCATAATACAGGACATAAAACATGCCAGTTCCAGTGTTCCAAACCACGGTGCAATGGAAAGGTAAAGATGTGAACTCAAGTATGAGAAGGGGACCACTACAATGTTTTGGTTGCGATGGACCTCATCGAATAGCAGACTGTCCTAACAAGAATGTGGTTCATGTGCATCAAACTTAGCCAATGGCAGCACTGCCTAATGACATGCAAACACTTACTGGCGTTAAGTGTGGGGTCGATCATCTGATCAAAGACTATCCATATCACACTAGTAGTTCTGTTTCCCCTTCTAACCAGGCCACTATCATGACCATAAGTGCGAAACTAGGGAACATCACGCCACTGAATGTCCTAACACGAGCTCAAGCCAAACAAGAGGACAAAGGGAAGAACCCAGTAGGTGCTACAACCTCTAGAACTGGTAGAAGGAGGAGAGTAAAAACAGTAGGTAAGGACGACACCATGGTCATAATCCAAGATGGTTCCGAAGAAGATACTATTGACACCGAGAATCCACCCAATTGGAAGGAAGTGAACAAGTGCCAAAATCAGATGAGCATACCCAAGAGGCACAAAGAGAGAGACTAGCAACCCCTAAGGGGACTGGCGAATACCCAAATGCTGAGGAAGAGATAAGAAATCTTAAAGAAGCTAAGACCCTAGTGGAGGAGTGCTAACGAATTCATGAAGCTAAGACCCTAGTGGAGGAGTGCTAACGAATTCATGAAGCCAAATTAAGGGCTAATAGGGCAAGGGATACAATATATCCAAGAAACAATCTGATAAGGGAAAGGAAATTAGATGTGCCTACTCTAATTCCAAAAGATTCTGAGGGAGGGACACACATTGGCCTCATGGCAAGAATGTTTGAGGAGGCAGAGCAAGATATGACCATTCATTCATTCCCTAGGGGTGAATATGAGACAAACACATGGAAGGAGCCCTCATTTGCGAGGGAGACAAGAGACATGGGTAGTCTTGTAGTCGTACTGTCCACCACTATTCAAATGCCCTTAGGACCATTGTTATGTAATTCACCAGTGTTGTGTGGGCATATATAAAAGATTAGGTAGAAGGAAGATTAAACCCAATGTCCGCTTTACAGAGGAGACTCGGTCATCTCTGGCAGAAAAAGACCTTAAGCATGTAGAGGTGAGAACCCCTAGATTTTTCAAAATACCAGTTAATCAACTGGACCGATATTATGAGAGTGATGACACAAATGATACAATCCCAATTCATCATAATGGGTATCAAGCATTGGCTATCCTAGATGGAGGAGTGAGAGTGAGCATCATTACGAAATGATGTTGGGAGAATTGGGAAAAACTAGATCTAGAAAGAGTAGATCTAATTGTCAAAATGGTAGATGGAACATCATTAAGACCCATGGGGCTGTTGAAGAATGTACGACTCAAACTCTTTTCCTTCCACTACCATCATACATTTGTTGTAATGGACTTTCAATCAGACTCATACGACATCATCTTGGGTAGACCTTTCATGAGGGAATCCAAATTGGTGCGTGATTGGGTATTAGATCATGTGTATGTTTGAATGGACTCGCAAATCCTAAAGATAGATCTACGAATGTGGAAAGCACATCCAATGGAAGGACAATTGTTTGGAAACGATTCAGTCACCACACTGAGCAAACCGCATCCTTACAAGTTTGCCAACCAATGGTAGAATTTTCAAAGGAGGAGGAAGAAACTGCAATGTATGCGTCACTCCCCCCCTCCAGACTTCAGTGAAAACTGGATGCATGTGTTGGCCACTATAGATGTTTTGCAACCGAGAGGAACCCAATATGTTGAATCAGAAAATATCCCGACCACCTCAGTGTGCATGGTAAATGTGCAAACAAGAGAAGAGGATAAGGAGGATGAAGCCTCCATCATAGAAGGGATTGGATCACAAGGCTGCACCAGTGCCCAACGCCTTAGAAGATGGCTAAAACAAAAGAGGTATATTGCTCCACGAAATGCCCTATTATTACGAAGTAAACCCACGAATGCCTAGTGGCTAAGATATCTCAACACTACTAAGGTGCATGAGGAGTTCTCTAAGAATTGGGGTGAGAAGTTGAGTATGATATCAATGGAAGGAAAACATAAGGAGGAGATCATCCCTCAAACAAAAGCAAGATGCCGAAAACGAAACAAGGCTCTAACTAAACCTGAGTGCGAGGCTAAGAAGGTGATGGTGCAGACAAAAAGAGAGGATGAAGATAAACTAGACCTACTCTTTCTCAGTGCCGGACCATTTCAAAATATACACCATTGACGATGAACGAAAAGTGGTCCAATTGACAGCTAAAAGAATAAAGGAAGATGGTCTGTCCACATCATGCGATGGTCCAGCTGAGGTTAAGGAAATTGATATTGTAGAGCCAAGGGAGGAAAACAAACCTATGTATATCACTAAGGATGTGATTCTAGCTGAGGAAAAGGAACTCATCGCTCCCCTCAAAGAATTTCAGGATTTCTTTGCCTGGAACCTGAAGTAGTACAACACACAATCTCAATCATGGAAGAATCAAGACTAATGAGGCAAAAACCATACCAGATGAATCTAAAATATGCAGCAATTGTAAAGGAGAAAATTGACAAACTCATTGCTGTGGATTTCATCTATGAGATTAAGCATATCGATTGGCTCCCACCAACAATCGTGATAGTGCCAAAGAAGAATGGAAAACTGAGGGTCTGAGTTGATCTCAAAAAGGTCAATGCAGCCACTAGGAAGGACCATTACCCACTACCATATACCAAACATGCATTGGAATGTGAAGAGGCGTATAACTTCTTGCATGGATTTTCAGGCTAGAAATCAGGTATCCATAGCACCACAAGACCAGCACAAAACAACCTTCAATACAATGTGGGGAACATATTCTTATAAGGTTATGCATTTTGGCCTCACCAATGCCCCAACAACTTTCAAACGATTGATGTGCACAACCTTCAAAGACTACTTGCAGAAGTGGTTGGAGGTATTCATTGATGATGTGTGTGCACACTCACGATGGTCGGACCATCTAGCTTGTTTGAGACAACAAACAGTATTCCAAGCCGAACTACCATGCTAATAGCACTCAAAAGCAATGGGTTTGAAAGGATTTACCAGTTGTTGCACAAGGTTATTATCAAGGTAATACAACAATATGGGTACCCAGGTTCTACCTGTGTTCCAGTACTGCATGTACTTTTAGAAGTATGGGAAAGGACCATGAAATTAAACAAAACCAATTTCCAGCTAAATCAAATACTGAGAAAACCCAAAAATTGGTTTGGAGGAAGAAACCAATTCAACCCAGCAAACTGAAGGGAGCAATACCATTAACTACACCCACCAAAATAAATAAGCTAACCAAAATTGGGGAGAAAATAAAGGAAAGCGTGCACCCACATGCACCAGCAACCAAACAGGATCAACAAGATTCAGTGGATGCACTCTTCAATTGGATGGAGGGAAAAATCAGAAACTCACACTTTAAATTGAAGCGGTTACACAACAACAAATTCCCACAAGTGCCAAAGTATCAAATTGGCTTTCGTGGCAATAAACAGAGAAGAAGTACAAGAGGTATCCATTCTTCAAGAATACAAGGTAAAAGGGTTCTATTTTCATACCATGAAACATGATCATTCGTTTCATGTGTATTCAATACTACTTTGAATGCATGATATGGGGTATTAAATGTTTGAGCATATAGGAAGCATAGGGTATCCAAATTTTCATGCACAAGTGATTGGATAGATTCACGTCATGAAATGCTCAGTGCTTCGTGCCATGAATTGGTAAAAAATAGTTCATGTCGTGAAATGATTATTAGTACTTCACATCATGAAATGGTCAGACACGGTTCATGTTGTGAACCACCTTCGTGCTTCACACTGTGAAACAGTCACTAGCCATACGCCAATCGAATGATGACATGTGGCATGCTTCTTTAAGTTAGCCACCGGGGCCAACGACTGAATCATAAAAGCCATTTCTTCCCTCTTTTGTGTATTTTTCCTTGTGCGATTTCTGGATTCAAGCTTCACACATTGCATTCATGCTCATCGTTTGCGAGGTTATACTCACAAAGTCTTCGTCTGTCATTGCTTGTTTTGCAACATTTGATTTCAGGTTGGAGCTTGTGCTTGAACCTCTTTTCTTTCCTTCTTTTGGAATAGTGGGAATCAATTGCATGTCATGTTCATTATTGTGAATAGTAACAGTTCGTCTGATTGTGTTCTATGGTATGTATGTGTTCACCTATGATCACTCTTAACAATTGAGATACCCTGTGAAATACTAGTTTACTATTTCATGGCATCCACACTGACCCCTTTTGATGGGACTACACAGTCCTTAATCTATGTCCGAATGAATAAATCATGCCCTAGTTGACCCATAGACTCGTTTAAAATAAATGGGTTAAAACCCTACAACTTCATAGGTCAGAACCCTGCAACTTCATGGGTCGTCAGAACCCTGCAATCTCATGGGTTAAGCCTCATGGGTTAAGCCTCATGGGTTAAGCCTCTCATGTACTAACCCCCTCATGACTTAAGCCTCTCACGGGTTAAGCCCCCTCAGGCTTAAAAAGCCTCTCACGTACTAACCCTCTCACAATTTAACGCTTCATAGTTTAAGCCTTCCGCTTGCATCTTCAAGTAACAAGCACTCATGTCTACATCTTTACGGCTTATACACCTTGTTATTGCTCACCCCACTAACCCCTTCTCATCAAGCATAACACACAAACACACCATATCACAAAAAAAAGAAAGAGGGGGAGGACCACAAGATCTTACCAGTCATTCTGACAGATGCTCTTATCAATGTTCCATATGTCGTCCTCCACAACCCCACAACCAAAAGTCGAAGAGACTCTGGCCGCCACACAAACAAGTACCACAGGGTCACCAGTGGACCGAAAGAAGAGAGCACCTGCAGTACAAAACTCAGTTATTTAGGGCTATATGCACAGCTTTTCAAGGGTTCAATGACCAACAAAGATCAATAGATAGTACATGGAAAGATAACCCTACAATACCATAGCCTAGAGTTTTCACAGATTTTGGAGGATTCAGAAGTAAAAGAAAAGCTAGAGAAAGTGGGGCTTGGAAGAATGGCCGAATGCCTCTCCTGCACAATCAACACAAAGTTATGTACAGAATACTTAAAATCCTATGATAGGGCAACCAAGAGGGGACAATTCACAAAAGTAGATGGTATAATAGAGCAAGTCCTCCTCTTCGAAGAGTTACTGTGTGAAGCTTTGCAGCTGCTGCAGCGCCGATAAAAATACACACACACAATTTTGAAAAGATGCCAATAGAAGCAATGCTCAAAAGGAGTTTGTAAAATTCAAATGGGGAAGAATATGAGAATATACGAGATAAAGTAATAGAGAAAGCCCACCGGGCAATGTCTATAATTATGCAGGTCAAACCAGTCCCGACAGGTACAATAGAGTCCCTCTCAACCGAATAGCCAAAGTGCATGAAGAGAAAGAAGAAGATTGGGCTTGGTATATCCACAGAGACATGGAGAACTATCTGAAGGCACACCAATAAAAAGTGTGCAATCCATACTTACTCACCAAGGTACTTAGTCATGTGCGGATCTTCCAATTCTAAAAAGCATGCCAAAAGAACAGGTACCACAAGCTGTTTGCAGTGCCGCTAGAACTGCCAACAATTACACTGAGGGAGGAGGGCAAACACTTTTAAAAGAAACAAAGGAGATAATGCAAGAATTGAAGAAGGGAAGATGGAAAAAAACAGACAAAAAGATGAGGGGCATCATTTCGGGAGTTGTAGAGGAGTCCCAATGCTTGGAAGCTGAACTACCCCATGACATTGCTTCTTATCAGCAAAGTGGTGGAATAACAATAGGCAAGGGGAGTTAACCTTTCAGATGTACCAGTGAGCACAACTTCAGACTTGCCTCAACAAACACCCCCTCCAAGCCCATCACATATGGATTTTAAGAACCTCTCCCCACTTCGAGATTCTATTATATGAGATCAGCCTACATCAACAAAGATTGGCATAGAGAACGCCCTAAAGGAAGTAGTACTGCAAGAAAATGTGAGCCACAAGAATGAAGAAGCAACATCAGCACATTCAAAAACCACATAAGAAAGCTAACAAGCTGAGAAAAGGAAGAGAGCCGAAGAAGTAACAAGCCCAAGAAAGCGACAACGGCTGGATGATGAAGGCCCAATAGAGAAAGATTCCTTCTTACATAATATAGATACTGACCACTTCCTAATAGAGACTATGGAGGGCTTGGAACATGCTACGATTGCCACTACGTGGATTAGAAGGCATCGCTTCTACAAGTGCTTCCATATGGAAACAAGAACAAAGGGTGTGGCGCTGCCATTTATTGACCACTCACATACTCAGTGACAGAAATGCTACCCTTTGGAAACAAGTCCAAGAAGCAAGCAACCAAGTGCAAATGCTCCAAGCACAAATGGCGGCAGCAGATGCTACACATAGATATGTCATCCTCAAAAGCTTAAAGACTGCGGAAGAGCAAGAGAGGCGAGATACCAATTGTTAGAAGGGAAAAACCAAGTACTTAGCGAAAGTATTGTTCAAAGGATTAAGGAAAATACGGAGCTTAAAGTGCAAGTCAAACAAGCAAAGGATTAGCTTCAAAAAGAGGTAGAACATACTCAAGAAATAAAGGCAACATGTACATCAACTTCAAGAAGCTTGTGAAACGTTCCATGCCAAAGAAGAAGGATTCATGATGCACATTGCTACCCTTACTGAAGCACTTGTAGCTATTGAATAGAAGGTGCTTCACCTTCAAACTGAATGGGAACAAACAAACAAAGTCCATGCAGAGAAGGTTAAAGCCTTAAATGAAATGATCAATGCTAAAACTTTGGAGATAAATTAGATGCTCGCTAGCCATAAACAGGAACTGGATCATGTCAATCAACAATTAAAGAGCAACTAATTATTGGCAGCAGCAGAGCGACTAAAGAAGATTGAAGATGCTCAAGCTTTGGAGGCATTAGCAAGAAGGGCGCAAGAAACAGTAACACAAAGATATGAAGGATTAGATGTAGCTCGAATGGTTCATGAAGAGACCATATTTGTTCTTCTAATAGCAAAGGACTCAAGAATCGAGGAGTTAGAGCACCAACTAGCCGTAAGAGAAAGAAGCGAAAGACAGGAGCCTATGAATGAATTACGACTACTTATTGAACGAGCCTCGGGAAATAGGTTCATTGGCTAGTGACTCCTTGGGCCCCTCCTCAAGCTTTAACTTTATTCTTGTCTACACTAACTCTCTCACTTCTCCAGTATGAAATTAACTTATCTGAAGACCTTAGTATAAGGGACTTAAAACTTATTAAACAAAATACAGACAGAGATGTATACCCAACTATCATCATGGGCATTTTTTGGGGGGACTTAGTACTAACAAATCCAAGTGATATATTCTTCTACCCCTTGCATCCAATTGTGTTAAACCTACGTAGTTGGTGTCGAGTATTGCAACAATCCAACATCTTGGATAATAGTGTCAACAAACTTGACCACTACTAGATGATATTCCTAATACACCGGCCAACTACGAGGTTGTAGCACGAAGCTACCATTGGATCATTAGTCATGGGTGGATAGAAGTCTATAATACACACCAACACTTAAATCTAACCGAATCCACCCTTTATCACCCATATGACATTCTAAAGCTCTATCGTTATAATAAACACTTAGAAGCCATGATAACTAATGTGGTATATAACTTTGATAAAATGCATATTGAATATCCTAACATTACTTCATAAAATATCACGGAGCTCCAAGAGTTTATGAAAATAAACAAGCCCGCCCACCCACCCCCTAGTCCCTTATCCAAGTGTTAGTTCTACTAACAAATCTGAGGTTGACTGCATTTTCTCTCATCTTCCTTCTATACTTATAGATTTTCCCACTGACACTCTTGCCCCTGAGGAGTTGCCCGCACCCCACCCGTCTCCCCCACGACAGCTTCAAGAGGTACGTCACATTCAACTAAGAGATGACATTCAGTCGTTTACTGAGGGCAATATTCTTGAGTCCTTGTCATGTGCAGAATATGAAGGGCTTATCAGGGTAGGCAACCCATTACTAAAACGAAAGCTAATGTTCAAGGTGTTGATGCAAATCAGAACTTTTGAACCAAACAGGAGAATCAAGCCAGATGCCTATTCAAGAGTCTCATCTACACGAAAACGATATGTACCATATCCTCTTTGAGCACCAATGCCTGAATTAGAAGAATTATTACCAGTGGGGCAGGAGAAGGAACCTTATGGGGGGCTAATGTAGCAAAACATACAAAGCTAGCCAACTCGCACTTAGCAAACATGCTCGAGATCAAAATTGTTACATTTATGATCAACTATTGTTTCCGCAGGTGGCAGAAAGCAAATCCTGTACATACAAGAGGCGGTTATACAGCCATTGTCATAGATGATACTAATCCTCGAATTATAGATTTTGGTATACAACCCAAGTGGTGTAAAGAGTACTTGATCATTCCCAAAGTATAGCCAACAGTACCAATGTTCACCACCAAACCAAAGGGTTGATCCGCTGTACATGCCCATTAAGCAGAGGTTTACCCCACTGTAGTTCCATGATGCAAAGCAATGGGATTCACATGTGTGCTATAATTTCCATAATGTATACTTAAGAGTGTTGAAAAATTCCTAACTATTAAGCTTGCCCCAAGATTTTATGGACCTTTTAAGGTGATTCACAAAATTAACAATGTTGCTTACAGACTGAATTACCTTCTCATTGGTAGATTCATAATTCATTCCATGTTAGTTTTCTTAAACCTTTCAAGGGATCATTTCCCACTCATTCTATATATGAGAATCCACCTCTTATTGAGGGTGAGGAGGAAGTTTTGATTCCAAATACCAATTGATTACATTGGCTCGTACTGGAAGTCAATATATCAAATATTTGGTGAATTTTCAAAATCATCCTCGTGAAGATGCAAGATGGGTTGCTTGAGAAATATTTTCGTGCCTTCCCTGAGATTGTACTTTCCTTTTAACAAACCTACAATTGAGGTCAATTGCAAACTCAAGCACGAGAAAATGTTATGAGAATATATTTTAGGTCTCTTAAAAATATTATTCTACCTTCTTAGATAATTTGGAGATGCTTGGATTATTTTTACATGATGCTAAATTATGTTAATATTAAGGGTGATGCCATTCTAAATATTAATATGTTTGGTGTATATTGACGTATGTTTAAGACCTCCAATGTTTGTTACAGTTGGTTTGTATGACAGGGTGATTCCTAGGTTACTTACACCTAGTAAATATGTGTGTGGTGATGGTTTGTATGCTTATAGAATATTTGTTGACCAATTTATTGTTGGATATTTTATAGGTGAAGAGGATTTAGAAGATTGAGGAGGATGCACATATTATTATTTGATGGAACTCCTTGACTCTCTCTCTCTCTCTCTCTCTCTCTCTCTCTCTCTCTCTCTCTCTCTCTCTCTCTCTCTCTCTCTCTCTATGTGTGTGTGTCCAAGGCTACTACAAGTGCCCACGACCTTGACTAAAGTGCTCACACATACATCTACCACATGGCCTACATCATCGGTGGCTTAGAGGTGGTTTTACTCTGTTGGGGCAGGTTACATTGGGTTGTGGGGTTTCTCTACATCATCGATGGCTCAGAGGTGGTTTTACTCTGTTGGGGCAGGTTACATTGGGTTGTGGGGTTTCTCTCTCTCTCTCTCTCTCTCTCTCTTAGGAGCCTCCATGAAGGTTGCTGATGTCGTTCCTTCTCCATTGGGTTTGCTGTAGCAGTCTCTTGCCATGTGTCCTGGCTTTCCACAATTGTGGCAAGTGAAGGTCCTTCCTCCTACTCTGCCTCTTTCTCGTCCTCGTCCTCCTCGAGAGAATCCTCCTCGGGTGAAGAATGCTTTTTCTTCTCTTGCTATTGAGTCGAGCCATTTCTTCTCTTTGCCTCTGCTCTCTTGCTCTAGTAGAGCTCCTTCTATCTCGTGTAGCTTCAATTTAGGTACATTCTTTAGTGTTGCTACAATGTTTTCATATTCACCTTTGTCCACACTCTTCAGAAGCACCGCTAGTGCTTCATCATCTTCTACCTTTTTGCCAAAGCTGCCAGTTGTTGCTTAATGCTTTTATATCTGTTCAAGTGCGTGATTAAAGGTTCACTTTCCTTCATATCCAATTTGTAGAATTGCATTAATAGATTTATCTTTGATTTTTTAGCTTGTGTGCCAAATAATTTATTTTCATCCCATGCATCTTTTGCCCATTGTATCCCTGTGATGTGATGAATGATTTCATCATTTAAAGTGAGTGTAATAAGTCCCAATCTTTTTCATTCCTGCTTTTCCACTCATTTTCCCCTCTCACCTCTGGGCATTCATCTCTTCCCTCAACTAGCCCCCACAGATTTTTCCTCATGAGCAGATACATGGTTTTTGTCTGCCATGTGTAAAACTGCTCCCCATTAAATTTGGCTATTTCTTGTGCTGTACTCATGATAATGTGAAGGGGGTCTTACCTCTTGATCCAATTTCAAGATTTAAGGGCAGTGTCTACCCTTTTACAACTCAATCTGGTGTTTAGGAGATTATTACAACAGATTTATCAGCATAAAATCACCAGAAATTATATTAAATCAAGGGTAACCAATTTGTACGGAATGGTTGGGGTATCAAACCATCTCCGAATTGTAATCTGAAGTTATAAGGATCTGTATATCAGATACCTAATGGTTAATTTGAACCCTCAATTGTACCAAAATATAATGATTAGCATTGATTAATCACTGATTAGCAAATTAATCCTCTATTTTGTGTGCAGAAAACAAAGTATGCAGGGAGCCCAGATCATCTGAGGCCTTAGAGTTCAAATGAGCTCAAATCCTTTCAAGGCCATTAATAGCAATTAGTCTAGTAGAGGATTAAGCCAAGAAACACAAGATTTGACCAAACATTGAATGCTTAATCTCTGTTTTACCAAAGTCACATGCAGATTTGATGAAGAGCTTGGATCTCATTGTAGACTTGATCAAATCAAATTCTGACTTCACCAGCTTGTAGAGCATGTTTGAAAACCCCTGGGGCTAGCTGGAATTAGACACATTTCATTTGATGAAGTAGAAAACTCAGATTTTCTCCAAAAAAACCATGCCTGCAAATCGTGTTGTCGTCAGCGTTCTGCGCTGAAATTCGTCAATTGCTTTGGGCTGTGTGTAGGCCCTTGAGTCTAGAATGAGTCCCTAAAAGGGCTTGGGCAATGGTTGTGTGTGTAGGGAGAGAGAGCTCCTCCATTGGCTGGGGGTGCAGAGGTTAGTTGAAAAAGAGGGGAAAATATTAATTAGCTACTAATCCTAATTAGCCAAGTGATTAGCAAGATAATGGGCTTACAAATTGATGGATTCTAGGCTTGGCTCTGATACTATGTTAAAATTACAGCAATGTGATGAGCTATGGTGGATCAAATGCTAGAATCAACATCATTAACAAAGTGATTAGATGATAATTAAGACGTAATTAGTGAGTAATTAACTAATAGCTTAATGTAGGCATGGATATTCAAAAACCAACAAATTCTCATTAGGCCAATGCCTCAATTTATAGAGTTTACATCCAAGCATCTAATCCCACTGATTTCTCCTTGATTCACTCCACCTCTTTTGCTTGATTCTCTCCACTTCTCCTAGAATATCTCCACACCTCCTAAATCTTCTCATGCATCTAATCCCACTGATTTCTGCTTGATTCTCTCCACTTCTCCTAGAATATCTCCACACCTCCTAAATCTTCTCATGCTACCCTTTATTCTCTCCTAGTAGATTCTTCTCACCTTTTTACAGGTTCTCTCACATTTACAAATTCTCTTTTACAGCCTCTAACCAAGGGCTTGTTCCCGCACACACCCTATTCACTTGTATATTTCAACAAAAGTGAAAGAGTGAGGGGGGTAGGCAAAGTAGAAGTGAGAGGGCTAGGGAAGGTGGTGGGATGTATGAAAATGGGTAACTATGGGATGGCTGAAGTGTCTAGCATATAAAAGGTAGGGGATAAACCCGAGCGACTCAATTGATTGGCCCGTACCTAGAGTTTGGCCACTTCCAAGCCGCTTGTGCATCTAAAACACGTTACAAATCAAGGTCATCAATGGGTGTGGGAGGTGTACTGGAGGATGCCCCTCCATATATCGGATCTTGGTTTGTTTGGTGATGATCCCCATGATGGTCACATCTATATGCATAAAAACATAAAAACATAAAAACATAAAAATATAAAAACATAGCTCACATAGAGCATACATTACATAAAAATATTACGTAGCTCACATCGAGCATACATAGCTCACATATGTATTCATGGCTTACATAGAGCATGTGTATGCTTTATGCATAAACATATGCATACATAGATCAAATCATGTATTAACTTAATGCATAATGCAACACGCATTATGCATAAGCTATTAAGCATTATGAATTATGCTTGCATAATGCATTAATGCTGCTTAATGCATTATGCATTATGTATTAAGTATTAATGCATTACACTTAATGCATTATGCATTAAGCATTAATGCATTAAGTATATGCATTGATGCATTCAGCATATACATTAATGCATTAAGCATATGCTTAATGCATAATGCATAATGCATAATGCATTATGCATAATACATAATGCATTAAGCTTAATACATAATGCATAAGAGAAGAGGAGGAAGGCCTTTCTTCCTTGTGAATAGAGAAGAGAGTTTGTTGTGAGTGTTGGCTTCTAAGAAGGGCTTGTGAAGGTAATAAGGGGGTTTCCTTGTGAAGTTGAGGGAGGGCTTGTGAAGGGAGAAGAGGAGAAGAGCTTGTAAAGGTGAGGGAGGGCTTGTGAAGGGCAAGGGAGGAGAAGGGCTTAGGGAGCCATAGCCATAGCCTGCCATAAAAGCATGCAAAGGATGGGACAACTTAAGAAAATGAAATCATGCAGCACAACGCACGGGAGGGAGGTATTCAATTTTTTTTTCCAATATGCGGCTATGGGCATGGGTATAGCCGTGTACTAGGAAAATATCTAGAGAGCTTTTTTGGGTAGATTCCAAGGAGCTAATTTTGTGTTTGATGAAGTGGAATGGAGTGTTCATACACTTGTATTCTGGATGTTGCTTTTTAGGTGCCCACTATGCATAGACGACCATCGACACCTTCTTCTTCCAATGATGACACAACACCCATGCAAAGTTGGTGTGAGTGGTTATGTCAGAAGATTCCATGTCCATTCCAGAGATGCAAGGGAGCAATCATGTGTTTACAACAAATCACAATAAAGCATGTGCAAGATTACGGCATATTAAAAAATGTACGGCCTCCAGAGAGTTTGGTGAGTGTATATATTCACTATCACAAGTCCTTATGTACATGATTTAGTTATGCATAAGGTAATCCATGTTTTTTAGGTTGAGGACAAGGAGGAGACATGTTGTAGAATGAGGGAGTCTATGCATCATTACTCTATGTTTAGTGACAACTATGTAAAGGCTTTAGAGACCTCCATGATTCAATTGGGGTGAGCCTACGTGCTCGACATGAGGATGAAATGCCTCCATCAATGGCACATGAAGTCGATGAAGATTTGGGCATGGACGAGATGATGGAGGACTTCTTTGAGAAAAAAGGAGAGGAGGAGCTCGAGAGCACATGTGATGAATATCAATTGTTGTGACAAGCCGCTTGCACTCCGCTATACACGAGGTGTGCATAGTCCACTCTTCGTGAAACCTTGGAGTTATTAAGCTTGCAAACCATGTATGATTGGAGAAATGATAGTGTTACAAGCCTCTTTTAGTGAGTCCTTAGTGTTTGTGGTTAGCAATTAACAATTTTGACATACCATACCCTTTATAAATAATATTTGAAATTCTCTTAAACCCTTTGTAGGCTGATGAAGAAGATGCTTCCTTCCGACAACAAGATACCAAGAACAAGAGTGCATGCAGCTAGGAGAGTATTGATGGCACTTGGCATGGATTATGAGTGTATACATGGGTTACGAGCATATTGACGGCACTTAGAATGGATTACGAGCGTATTGACGGCACTTGGAATGGATTACGAGCATATACATGCATGTGTCAATGATTGAGTGCTATTTTAAGGTGCTCATAAAAATGCAACTCAATGTCCAAAATGTGGAGAGTCTTGTTTACCGAAGTGATTTGCAAGGTACGATGATT